>NC_061518.1:3650000-3792500 GCF_022379125.1 Scophthalmus maximus
AGCTATAGCGCAGGAATATTTCTCAGGCGAAATGCATGGACTGAAGATATGTTTTAATACCTGTGTGTGTGTGTGTGTGGGGGGGGGGGGGGGGGGGGGGGGGGGGGTAAATATTAATGAGAACAAATAAATGTTTATTGATGAGCCGCCGCGTTGTGTTTATTTCTCAGACGACGTGAACGTTTCGACAAATGCACGTTGCGACGAGCTGAGGTGACGGGTAGGTTGTCGAGAGAAGCTAATGAGCAAGTGGGCCGAGTGCTGCCGTCCAATGCTCGGAGCGTACATAATGACTGTGAGGAGGGGAAAAGAGCAGTTTGATAAAAGTTACAATCCACAACACAAGTCTTAAATAATATTATTACAAAAACAGATTTCAGTTATATTACAATGAAGGCACTGAAAAAACCCAAAACTGGACAGAGTCATTTTTCTTTTATCAGAGTTAAAAAACAACAACAACCGCAACAACAACAGCGTATTAATTCATTATTTACAACGATGAACCGGGAAATGAAACGATCTTTTTTAAAGTGTATTTGAAATAAATGGCATTTGTCCAATCTCACCCAAGCAATCTCTTTTTTTCCTTTTTCCTTTTTTTTTTTACAGTTGATGACAGAGTTGATATGGAAAATAAATAAATCAACCAAAAGTGTCGCTGCAGCTTCAGAGCGAGGGCGTGGTACGAGTTGTTGAAAGTCAGCGGGCGGGGGGGGGGACGACACGAAATGCAGATCTCCAGTCGGTCCACCGGAGGCCTCTCTGCTCAACGGCTCCGAGGGGACGCGTTCCTCTGATCCTCAGTCATGTGGTTCTGTGATGAGGCTCAAGCCTCCTTAGGGTCTTTCTCTCTCTCTCTCTCTCTCTCTCTCTCTCTCTCTCTCTCTCTCTCTCTTTGTGAACGTCAGTGTGACGAATAATCTTCTGGAAGCTCGTCCAGGGGGATGACTGTGTACTCCGCCGACTTGCCGTTCTCCGCGGGCTCGTCCTTGTGCAGGAATGTCTCCATCTCTACCTCCCTCTGCTGGTCTGAGGAGCCGGCCTTGGTCTCTGGCTGGGACACCCGTTGAGTTGGTTTATTCCACCTGCACAATGAAGGAAGAGTTTAATTCTCTGCTCCCCCCCGCCCCTCCAAAAAAAAAAAGTGTACAGTCAAAAATGAATTGTTGCACTCACTTGTCTCTGGTAGCGATGGCGGCCAAGAGCATTACCAGTGCTGCAACGCCAACAATGAAAGCAAGGATGATGATCCAACCTGGAGATATGGGAGAGTCGAGGTTAATAAGATTGGCTTACACCTCCACACACCTTACGTACACACTTCTTGTTTCTGGGACTCACCTGGTGTGCTCTTCTCTTTGCCCCGGGGTGATGGATCGTTGACTTTTTTCTCCACTTTTTGCGGTTTGTGATCTGAAAGGTGGATTGAAAAAACAACATCGACTTAAAAATCTTTCTGACAAGAAAAGCCAACATGCTGGTGATTTCAGGGCACAACTGTTGGGTGGTAAAGGGATTGTGCCATTACCTCCTTCTGTGGACTGGTTCTCGAAAGACCTGTTCTGAATTATTGTCTCTTCAACCGGTGAATCCACCTCAGGCGATTCTGATGGAGCACTCTTTGTGAGCACTCGTGGAGCTTTGGGCGGCATAAGAATGGTCGTGGAGGTTGATGGTGTAGTGCTAGTTTCTGTGGAGGAACATAAAAACGCAGGCTTACAATCTGCATCGACAAACCCATGAAGACAATATGACAATGACAGCATGCATGACCGTTGCTGTCTTTCTGCCTTTCCCTGTGAAAACTCCTCCGACGTACCTGCCATCAGTCGTGATTCTGATCCTGATCCTGATCCTTTATCATCTCCAAACTGTCCTGATTGGATGAGAGCAGTCGTGGGGGTAGATGGCGCAGTGCTAGTGTCTGTGGAAAAAATACATAAAAACACAGGGTTAAGATCTTCATTGTGGAGTCGATATGTTAGTGACAGAGGTATAACTATTGCCGTTTTGCCTTTTCGGTAGTTGGTGACTCTCACGTACCTGCAATCGTTCCTGATCCTGATCCTGATCCTTCAACCTCTACGAACAGTCGTGACTGTAGAGCAGTGGTGTCGGTTGATGGTGCAGCGCTAGTGTCTGTGTTGGAGACGGAGGCCGCACTGGAGCTCGCAGTCGTTTCCTCGCTTGGCTCCTCTTCGTGTCCAGACCCAGAATCTGAACTCAGAGTGCCCAGGAAGTCAAAGCTGGAGACAGCGGCGTCGGTGGCTTGGGAGACCGGGATGTGGTCCGTGGTGGCGGCGTTTGACTGGGCGTCATTCGGCACCGATGAAGATGTAAAGCTAGACTGAGGTCTTTCGGTGGGAGATGAATCTGAACTGGGGAATGTGGGCTCCGTGGACGACACCACGTTGTGGGTTGTGGTTGCATGGTGGTCACCTCCATGCAGGACGAACACGGGGGTCGTGGTCTCCTCGCCGGGCGCGTCTGTAGCATCCTCTTTCGGGTCAGAGGACGGCTGCTGGGACGGAAGGGCGGTCGCGTTCCTCTTGGGCGAGTCAGTTGTGAGGGAACGGGGGAAGAAGTGATCGATGAGGAACCCGTCCGTCACCGCCTCTCGGAGCACTTCGTCCTCAGCTTTGGTGGGAATCTGGGTCACGGCTAAGACGCACACAGAGATGGAAAAATCCACAGATCAACTCAAGTGTTTACCAACCCGCCCCGACATGAGCGGAAAGGAAAGTTACCACAGCTCTCTTTTTCTTTTTGAAGTATCTCATAGCGAGCGCACTGGGCCAAGGTGCTTCGCCCCCAGAGTCTTGTATAAACTTGTGTCGCAGTCTTCTTTGACGAGGTGTGGTAGGAAACAGTAATGATTAACCTGGGCCGCTAATCGTCAGCGAGTGGGTTAACAAAAGAGAGGGATACTCATAAAAGCATCAGTTTTGTTAAGACGCAAACCGCACTTTAGACAACGCCTCATAAACCGTGACTGCTCATGTGTGAGTTGGAGGGAAGCCACTGTCACGGGGCCACGTCATGACGTGAGGGGGAAGCAAGAGGACGAATTAGGCAAAGGATTTTTTTTTTTAGCAAATCCCGAATGGAAATATCCATGGTTCTTTTGCTCATTTAAATGTGTTTCTAAACGCGTTTGCTTTATTTCTAAATGTGGATATTGGCAGATTAACAGCGATGAGGTTTTTCATATGTCATAAAGCTTATTATCACACTCAGTGGTGGGACGTTTTTAGCGTGTGTTCGAGTACAGTTCCCAGGTTCTTAACATCGGATTTCCATTTTATGCTACTTTATTTACATTTCAGTATGAAACACTGTACTCTTAATGCTCTATATTTACCTGACAGGTATAGCTGCTAGTGACATTTCAGAGTCAGATTTAACATTTCAAATACAGAGACCATTTTTTGGCACGTGTCCAGTTACAGAAAAAAAGGGTCTATGGGTCTTGATTATCAAATATTTGAAATCAAAATTACCATTCATATTTAGAACTCCTCTTCAGAATGAGTACGCTTTGCTCGTAATAATTTTGCAACGCTACTTAAATATAATCTCTATTTACAATATGAAATTTAATCTTGACAAGTTCTTAAGTAAATGATCTGAGCACCTGTTCCCTCACTGACCTCGACAGGTCACATAATCTGTTGCCTTGCGAAATCTCAGAGGCCCAAAAAAAGAGAGGAGGTTTTAAAGCGGTTAATTAAAAAAAAAAGAAGAGCTTATAAGAATCAGATCACACATCTCAGTTTTCCATTTCTGCCCGGTCATGTTCTGCTCAAGCGGTTCCCTATGCGGTTACCAGTGGCCCCGACTTGTGGAACAGCTCTGTGCCGATCTTTGGTTTCACCTTATTCAAGTCCCAAACGCATTAATGCGCCTGCCGGAGCAGCTCGGGACATTTCACAAAGGCGACTGTGTGTGAGATCTGGAAGGTGCCGGCGAAACCTGCGCACTGACAGTGAAATCCTATTCTCACGGAGAGAGTCCGAGCTGAAACACGGAGAGCATCTCGGGTGGCGGCAGCGGAAAAGTGCTGACTCACAGGGGGGGGGGGAGTAAGAGCGGGGACAGTGTGGGAATTATTGAAATTTCACAGGTCTGTATGGGATCATTTCTGTATTCGTCAGCCTTTCGACAGCCATAACTGTGGCCCCATGAGACCTGAACCAGAAGAGTTTCATTGACCATCGATGAATGTGTCGACAAAGGCGAAAAAAAACCTAACAAATCCACCTGGATTCGGACCTCAATTTGAAAGTTTAATCCTCAAAGACTAAATCACATGATACAGATCCAAAGTATTTTAGAAAAAAGAGCAAATCTTCGAAAAACTGATGAAATGAGAAGAAAACAAAAGAGCTTCTACTCACGAGTAACAGGTGTTGTCTGGGCAACAGCAAGAAGTCCGAGAATAAGCACGACAGGAAAGTTCTTCATCTTCAAAGCCGGAAACTGATGGAGCCACGGACTGAAGTTATTGTGTAACAAGCCGGAGCTACAGCACTTGGCGCAGTGAAAGGGACGATTTGAAACAGATGATTCACGCCTTTGCCTTTTATACACACCTGCAGGTAGGTGTTGCATCCACACAACAATGGTTGGCACACACAAAAAAAACCAAACAGACCATACACAGGAGGGCCGGCACACCTGTGAACACACCTTCCTTCTACCTCAGGAAACTTTCTCACGCTTCCCCTCCTCCTTCTTCCTCCTGCCACAAAGAAAAAGGATACAGATTCGAAAAAAATAAAAATCAATATGCTCTGGAAGTTTCACGTACAAAGACGACTGCTACAAACGAGGCTGTGGATCTTCTGAAGACAATAATACAATTATTGTCTACAAAAGAAGAAGAACAGCTTTGCCAAATCTCTTCACACGATGAAGCCCAAGAAGAGTTGATTTCACTATATGAGTTACTTTCGAGGAGATTTAGATGGTTTGTTGTAAGAAACTTAAAACATAAAAACTGGGAAAAGTAAATATTGTAGGGGTTGGGGTCAAATCTACATTATCACTTAAAAAAGGGTCTCAATAATTCAACTGGTTCATGAGTCTAAACAAATGTACAAGTTCTAAATCAGTAAGTGTATATTAGAGGTAAAAATTAAATAAATACATATGCAGATGTAGCTGAATCGATAATCAATCAATCAGTACCAGGATCAAAATACAGAAATCAGAAAAGAGGACAGACGTGTAAATATGTAACTCCCTATTTCCCCACGAATTAGCAAATTTGGCTAAAACTTTCATCCCATGCTGTGACCTTGACCTTTGATGGTCATAATGAGATAGTACAGGGAGTGGATAATTCACCTAATTCAAACAAAGAAAATAATCTATTTCTTTTTTTTTTTTTTGTGAATCAAATCTTCTTATTCAACAACGTCTTATCAAAAGATGAAAGTGTGAAGTCTTTTTTCCAATGCTTGCCAATCTGCTCCAGAGCTGATTACAGGTCTTCAAAAACACACACACAAAACAAACAAACAAAATGCGGCTGTAATGAGGTTCAACCACCAAATTGAATTAATGGCAAAAATTTTTTTTAAAAATGGCGAAAGTTCTCTGGACACTGTGAGAATCCCCGAAATGTGAAATCTGTTTGCTGACAGTCAAATGTCATGGAAACAGCTCAATGTGTCAGGTAGAGACATGATGATACGCTGCGAGCGCCGCGGCTCTGGAGACACATGAAACAACACACCCCTCTCTCATTAGCACTTCCTTCTTATTCTACCTCCCGCCAGTCTGGGATTTGAGCGAAAAACCGACGGAATCTTCATCCTGTTCCGACAATTTCCCAAAAAATTCCACCGGGCACTTTTGGACTCGGTACCATCTTCCCCCGCAGGCGTTGTGGGCCGCGCATTGCGACTGTTGTGACGTGCCGGCGTCTGACGGAAGCGGAATGCGTCACCGCCGATTCTCCGGCCTCGGGGCTTTCTGGCACGTTTCATGACCTGGCGACAGTCGTCATGAGTTGCTCAGCGTGTGTGTGTGGGTGAGCGCCTGTCCCGACTTGAGCGGCACACCTTGTGAAGGATCATGCCTGTAACTGCGGAGAATGACATTTAACAATATACTGCATTGGCTCAGATGAGTAATGGAACCGACATCAAAGCTGAAATGCAAGTCTTGCTTTCACAAGCGTGCAACAGTCAGCTTGCGCAGGCTAGACGCGGCCTGTGACTCAATCCAAATGAGTCTTGGATATAAACATTACGCCATGGGAAAGGTTAAAATCCCCTGAGGCTAAATGTGAGGAAGTTATGATGAAAATAGTTTAATAGATGTCCGAAAATCAGCTTTATCGCTAAGAGTGTTACTGCCCTTTGTATAGGCAGTGTAGTGGTCAAGTCCACCTTTGTCGAGTCCGAGACCAGGACTAGTCGAGTCCAGAGTCAAGAGCGAGTCCAAAGAGCTTCGAGTCCAAGTCAAGGCCGAGTCCATTTAAAGAGTTCAAGAGGCCTTTATTGTCATATGTACAGTAAAAACAAGTCAACGTTACGCCGCACAGTCTTGTGCAGAGTTGTGCCAGTGTTCTTTTTCTGCTTTACGACCCAACCACCATGAAGCAATCACATTTAAAATAAATGAAACAAAAGCATTTTATTTCTCTGATTCAATTATTTGACCTCTCTGCATTCACTCGCTCGCTCGACCACCAGTCTCTCCCTCTCGGCGTGCTGAAACTGAAACTTAAAGTGCGTTCTGCTGAACCCGGCCAACGTACAGCTCTCAAGACTGATACCTGTTTTCATCAGTGGTTTTGTTTTGAGGGGGGAAGTTACTTCAGGACTCGATGTGGACTCGGTCCAGACCAGTGGCCAAGTCCGAGTGCAAATACCAACGAGTCCGAGACAATAGAAAAACGTCTCGAGTCCGGACTCGAGTCCGTTACTACAGGAGTAGGTGGGGCTACCTCGAAATAGGAATATTTTTTGTGGATTTTTGTGAAGAAAAATAATGTCAGTATAGTGTGAAGAAAGAGGCTCAGATGTAGCTGTGAACGCTAACGGGCTACGAGTTTCATCATCCTTAATAAAACTTCAATGGCGTTTCAACTAACACGCGCGGGTGAATCAGTAATGACTGGATCCTCATTTTCGGGCGTTGCGCTGTTGCTTTTGACATTTTGGAGATATTTGGACTCAGAGCAGTATTTCTCTTTGGTTGGGTGCTTTACATTTTTCAAGAGCCTGCCTTGATGCGAAGCGGTGAACGCTCGGCCCCCGCTGTTGTAAGGCTTTTCCTCAACAAAAAAAAAAGAAGAAATCAAATGCATTTAAATCTTGAGCAGTGAAATAGCCTGAATTTCAAACGCGCAGTCTGAACACAAGCACTGCTGGCCAATTGCCACATGTAAGAGTATAATCTTTGATGTTGATCAAAAACACAGGCGGGGCGGCACACCCACCCACCTCCGTATCACCAGACTTTCAAACTCTCACACATAACACTTGGCTTTTTTCTCTGTGTTCATGTATAATCAAACGTATGCGTAAACCCTCGGCAAAGCAGCGGAACACAAGGTCGTTCACGGGCAGGTCCGCTGGGCCTGTGCAGGTCAATTAGCAGCCGGTGCAGACTGCAAACTCCCTCCCTCCGCTCCGGCCGTTATCTCGTGTTTCATGGCAGCCACCGTTGTTGCTGTCCCCCAAAATCCCAAGACAATTGAGCTTAGCGACCTGGAGTATTACCATCATGAATATCCCCCAAAATACTAGCCATAGCATTTATCACCACTATGCTGCCATGGTCAAATGTCCACTTCAGTCTGTCAGATTCATAAAAACACATAATTGCAGTGCTTTAATCACTGCCTCGTACCTTAAATACCGTATCGATGGGGTTAGAAAAAGGATTAATGAACCCAGACATCCATTATCTAATGCTGCTTATCCGTTCTGGGTTGCGGTTCGATAAATAGAGGAGAATAGTTCCAACTGGAATGGAAACATGACGTTCAGTGGAAGTTTAAAAAGTTGATGCACCATTGTTCACTCAAATCATCCTGAATATGTTCACTTTTAGAGATTGACAACTCGATTTACCCAATCAGAATTTTTAAGCGCACATTTTCTATTTGGAGTCACGTTGTCTTTACTTGTTTGCACAATTAAAACATTGGGAAAATCATACAGTGACAGAGCTCCGTATAGATATGTTCGCGGGGGGAGAGGAGGAAGCCACTGGGTTCTTCCCGATACAAATGAAACAAAGTGTGAACATAATTTTTCATCGCATCGAAAAACCATTTAACATGAGCGTATGCATCAGCAACACAAGAAGAATCTTTCCAAAAAGATACTAATTAAAACTCTTCTCCCCTGACGCCTTTCTTCTGGAAGCAAAAACCATGTTTGTGTGTCTGAAGTCAGTTCCCATTTAAATAGGTGGTGACTCACTATCGAAATCTGGGACACAGATTAAGTTGCATATTTAAAGAACACTGGGTCGCCGGTACATACAGTATGTAGCTGTAAATATACTTGGATGCTGCTTCTCTAGGATTTTTTCGGTGGGGTTTTGGCACAATGGACTCACAGCTATCATAGCATGGAAAATAACAAAATTATTTAAAGCTACAGTGAGTCAGCATTATTGTCACGGGTTGCAAAAAGCGTCACCGCCAACTCAGACCTCGACTGTGTGAGCTGCACTTGTGTTTACTTGGTCTGCATGGCATTTGGACCTCTATCCCAGTTAAACCCGTATCGCATCAAAGCAAAGGGAGGGAAAACAAGGTGCAGTTGCAGGCGGCAGATATTGTGCTGAATCGTGCTGGTTCACAGAAGTGGCTTAAAAAGCAGGGAGTGTGCGACCATTATTTAAACCAAGCTTTGAATTCATCATGTTAAACTTTGCAAAACTGGCAATGTTTTAATTTGAGATCAGCCAAGGGAATTTTTAATTTTTTTTAATCATGCTGTTGCTTTGGCTACATGTAGTTTTTCTTTTCGACCAAGCCAGTGATTCAGTTTAACTTAAATGGACTTTGGTGTCTTCAGATAGAATGCTAAGTTAAGTGAATTTTGTCACACCCCAGCCCACATCAGCTGACTTCCTGAACTACATTCACCACCTGGAGAACTCTTTTTGGACACACCCAATTGTCACATAGTGATGACGTCATCGGGGTCAACAACACACACTGAGCATGTGTGTGTCTGGGACTTGGATGCAGGTGTGAAGAAGAGCGTTCGATAAAGAAGGCTGTTGAGCCCAACATGCTGACGTCCCCATACCAAATCTGGCTTGGCTGGATTTATTTACACCACTGCGAAAAACTTGACATGGCAAAACATGGCACAAAACATTGAGGGCAACTAGTTTTCAAAGGTGCCACTCCTTATCATTTGTAGGCCAAGTATGCCTCAAGGGTTCAAGGATGAATGATACCCAGGGAGGGCCTATTTATGCTGATAATACAGTATGTTGAGTTTGTTCCAATCCCTCTAATACGTAAATAAACTTACCGGGAAGTCTTTGTTAACTTTCCAATGAACACAATAAGGTTCATATTAAGGGGGATGAAATTGTGCTGTGTGATTTATGCTTAAAAACATTTCTACATCATTTCTCACAGTTGATAATCTGAGAAATATGTTTTTTACTCTATGAGGAGCTTGAAAAAACCTAGAGTTATTCTGAGACTAAAATTTATTTTTAGGATTGATTAAATGGAAAATTTCTTGTCGTGGTCAACAACAAAAAAATGCACATATGCATCTGCCAGACTCCGAAGCAGATCAATGACAGATATCAAATCATGCTCGTTGGTTTGTGTGCATGATTTTTTTTTCTAATTTTCTTTTTTTACACTTGTTTTTGTTTTTGGGTTTATATTTACTCTGTTCTCTTTTATCATCGTCAAAAAACTGTTTACTTAATGATGACCCCAGGCGAAACGTCAGGGGAATCTCTAAAGTCATCTGCCTCACTGTCTGAGAGACATGGCGTTGTCAATTTTTTACCAGCTATAACTAGATCTTTAACCTGCTACTGGCACGAGATGAAATGTCAGCGGATCCCTTAAGTTATGAGGTTTCATCCTCCAGGAACCATTAATATCTGTAGTTTTAACTTTCATTGTAATCCTTAGTTCATTGGTGAGATACAATATCAATTCCACAGTGGTAGACTGACCAACCAACTGACTGGTCGCCACTTTCATCCCTTGAGTCACGTCACTGTTATGGTAAAAAAGAAAAAAGAAGAACAGTAATGGAGCTTTGAAAAAGATTGAAGTTGATCTTCATAAGAGAGACTGTATGCACAAAGCAACATAAATAAAGAAGTAGTATCAAATATTGACGGCCTGTTCCAACCAATTTTCTACAACCATATACTGTGTGTTTGGGTAACTATACTTTGTGTGTGAGGAAACTGCGCCTAGAGTTTTCTCAGCAGGAAAACAGAGCAAAAGCTGCGAGGAGGAGTGGCGGCTGCATGGAGATATCATCAACCATTCCAAGGTTTGAGATCCTTCCAGCGAACAGACAGCATGTTCAGACTAGATGGAAAAAAAAGTAATATGAAATGCATTTTTGCACTTGTTTTGAATAACATGGTATTTATGTGGTATTTTATTTTGCACATTCATACGTTTTATATGACTACAGGCACACTGCATAGTCTAAACTCTATAGCATATTTACATATTAGATTTCTGTATGGGCTCAACATCAAGGGGAAATTAAGGGGCGGGGGGCTCTGTGATTTGGACTTTGGAACAGCCTGCCTGAGGAGATTAGGCTGGCAGAGCCTGTGCCTTCTTTTAAGTCACTTTTCAAAACCCATTTCTATAGACTTGCTTTTATGTGATGTCCTCTTTTTTATATTGTCTCTTATATATTTTTTTTAATACAGATATGTGACCCGAAAACCGTATTATTGTTGGAATGCTTATTTCAATTGTCTGTGATTTATATGTTTTTGTGAAAGCACTTTGTGAAGCTCCTTCTGAAAGGTGCTCAGGGAATCTACATTTCATTATTATTCATGTTATTATTTTTATTTTTATTTCATCCTTATTTATTTTGCACATTATGTATTTATGTTATTATCTGACACTCTTGTTTAATGTATCCGTTTGTGCCTTGAATGTTTTGTAAGGGTTGATATTAAAACCTTAATGCCAAATATTCTCTATAATGATCTTTGTTCAATAATGATAATACTTTTCTTTCTTTTTTTTTAAGTATCCCGTTCGTGTGTCGCGTGTTGATGACGCGGCAGTTAGCGGTAGCGTCGCTTTGTTTTCCTACGGTCCGTGTCCGCGACAGGCTTCAACAGCGTTAAGAAACGTGAGTCGTTTTGCTTCTCTGTGAATATATTCCACTGCTCTCGCGGGCTGACAGCAAACTGCCGCCACGCACGGAGGGTGAACGAATTCGTTCAGTAAAAGTCTGAGGGCTGCGACGGCAGAGACGGCGACGTTAGCACCGGCAGCTAGCTTACTTGCTAAGCTAACAGCTCAAACCTTTGTGCTACATCGGACGTCGCTTCATTTCGCGGTTCGTGTAAGGTGACTACTGTGCTAGCGTGTAAATACAACTTCGAGCACACGCCATATGTTCTGTATACATATTTAATAAGGAAGAATCCAAGTAGTGAAGTTTGGGAAATGTGCCATTATGGACAATGTACAATCATTACTTGCAATCAGCATCCGTTTAACTTCCATCTGCACTACATGCTCAGACATTTTATTGATATACTTCTATTTTAATAATTTTATACATATTCTTTTTTTACTCACTGTTCTTTTTTAAGTGACTTATGTTTGCTATGCAAATGCACCAGTGGGGAAAGTTAAAAAAAATTCGTTGTACAGTTTTACATAATAATATATTAATAATTTTATTTACATAGCACCTTTCAGAAGTAGCTTGACAAAGTGCCTTCACAAAAGCATACAAGTCGCAGACAATTAAGATCAGCATTTCCCCAAAATAACACGGTTTTCAGGTCACATATTAGGGATGAACGATTTGGGGGGAAATATCTAATTGGCGATTTTTTTTAACCGATACTGCGATTTGATTTGCGATCATAATTAGCACGCGCGCATAGTCGTGGTGTTCGTCACCTCACGGTGCCACGCCAGACATTTTCATACGGAGTAACAGGCTGTGTCCGAAATCACGCCCTAACTACTATGTAGTGCCTTCGCCATTTTGTAGTGGTGTCCGAATTCTTAGTGAAATTCCATATACATAGACGTGTAGTGTAGTCGTTCATATATATATATATATATAGTGCACTGATTGTATCCCAGAATGCATCGTGAAAAGTAGTGGACATCCGACGGTCACCAACCGAGCAACATATACCATGATGCATTGCGCTCGCTGCGCCGATAAACGGCGGAGGGAAGAGACGAGACGACGGCGGTGCAGCGCCTTCTCTCTCTTCTTGCTCTATTTTGCCTAATTTTTGTCAAAAACCATTGATTAATGGTGAAAATAGACACGGATATCAACATGAAAAAATTGAAATAAAATAGGATCGTCCCTCGGCCGGCGTCGTCGCAGTAACTGTAGTTTCTGTCGAGCTTGAGGCCATTGCGCAGCAGGCTAGTGCAGCGTGACTGGTGCTTGTTCTCGGAACCGAGTGCTCCACTCGCTCGCGTATCACGTGACCCGTGTACTCGCGATTTATGATATCGCGATATTATCGCAAATGCAATTAATCGTTCAGCCCTATCACATATCTGTATAAATGAATAGATATAAAAAGAATGTGCAATGACAATAAAAGGTATTCTACTCTGAACACAATTTTTGGGGATTTCTGCATGATCAAATGATTAAATATCTGTGATCGTGGCAGTTGCACTCATTGTCAAAGTGTTTGCCACATGTGCCTTGTGTTTATTCACAGTATCTTTGGTTTAATCAGTCATGTCACCCTCATTCAAGTTTTTTTTAAATAAAGTAATACGTTTTCATTACAACCCCAACATCAAGGATACTTCTACGTCATTGCAATCAAAATTTGCATGCGGCCTTGGTGACTCGTGGAAAGTACGTGTGCCGACTTGTGCAGAGTTTGTTAGCAGGAAACAAGGCCGCAGTTGTGTAAAACAGTACGTTGGGGGGAAACCACCCGTGAGCATAAACTGAAACATTCACACAGTTAGTTTGATCTTATTGTCAATGTTTTGTGTTGTCATCAGGAACTGGTGTACTGGTAAATGTTGAAATTCTTACGCTAATGTGTCAACGGTATCGTCTCTTATGAAGGTGTGGCATCAAATTGGTACAGAGAATTGTTGGATTTGAATTATTGTCATTTTGAATAGATTGTTTGGAGTGCCACTCATAATAAAACATGTTATAAATAATAAATTGGTATTCATAATGTCATTTTTCTGGGGTCTTCAAATTTAAAAATCTTAGAAAAAAACTTAAAACTGGTGCAGGTTTACAGGGAAGTTTAAATGCCTAAATATGAGCAAATCGGATAAGGTTAGAAACAATAGACATTGAATTTGTTACATTCATTGTTTATAGATGAATGCATTGAGTGTCATAATTAAACAAAATGTTAGAATTTAAATCTTTAGTTTTTTGTCTTAAAATAATTGGAACCGTTAAACATTGAAACTGTAAATTTCCATGTAAAATTAAAAAGGAGGTTGTATAATGTTATTACTGAAGATGAAATAAACCAAAATCTAAATTGTGGTTCCAATTAAACACATAACTATTAAATAAATATGAGGACAAAAGTATTTTCCCCACCTCTTACAGTATTTTTGTTTAATTATCACTTTGCTGTGCTGTCAGGACAGAAGCGACAGTACCAATTGATAAGCAATTGTAGTAAAACTTTTGCACTGCAAAATTCCCCCTTCCTGTAGTCTTACATTCAACCCCTAGGGTTAATTCTAGCTTGCAGACATCAAACTTAGCTGATTCTCCTCCACTGAACCAGTCAATCTTTACTGTAAACTCAAAAAAAGCTAACTAGCACTATTTACCTGTCAACAGTGCTCGGAGGATCCCCCTGAGTGTCTGTTTGAACAGCGTCCTGCAGCACAACCCATCCAATCCCTCAACTTTGTTGTGTTCTTTAGATTAGTTTGACCTATCCTCATTTTTAATTGACACATTAATCACTGGAGCCTGACCCGACACTGGACTTTTGGAGGCAGTGGTTTGATACAGATTTTAGGGAGTAAAAGTGTAAACAGTTTATCATTTTCTCAGAAAGTAATGGTCAAAATCTCATTATTTTCACTCTCTAAAAAAAGAAAAGGGAGGGACTTTCCATCGTGTAATCCTTCTTTCATCCAAGGAACTGTCTTCTTGCTAAGTGACGTGTGGGAGGATAAGTGAGAATAGGGATGACTGATAACTGTAAATGTGTTCTCATGTATTCCTCCCCGTGTTGTTTCAGCAGAAATCTGATTCCAACTGGGAATAAATCAAAACAAGGAGGAAGTAAGGAACTGACAGAACGCTGTTTCCTTGTTACTTAAGAGCCCTAAGCCCCGTCTCGCATGACAGGGAAATCAAACCAGACGTCTTCTCTTGGCATTGTGGATTGTTATTTAATGTCGTCAATGGTTTGTTTTTTTCCTCACAGGAGATGTCCTCTTTGTGTGGCACCGGCAATGGCTTCCAAGAGGCAGGTCAAGAGGTCACGGAGACGCAGGCGAGCACAACGCGACAGGTACAACACTTGGAACTGCATTTGTTTGAAGTGATGCTATGTTCACGCATGGCATAAATGTGCGTCTTGGGTCATCCAATCACGTGTAAACAGCTAAAACTGTTTTCACACCTGGCAATAGAATGCGACTCCATACACCTATCTCAAGTGACCACTTGTGATGGGATCTCCTTTTCCCACTTTATATGCAAATAGCCACATGTGCAGAGCTCAACGATGAAATAAGATTTTACTCATTTGAAAAAGTAGAAAGAAAAAAATCAATGTGTTGGTCAATGTTGATATCGTGGCGGGGCGACCGCAAATAAATCTATGTGGTCGGAGTGTTCACACCTGCTGTGTATAAGCAGATTACTCGTCTTTTTTTTTTTCTGTGACAGTGACACACTGATTGATGAAGAGAGTGTCAAAACCTGAGCTGTGATAATTTCGTCAACAGTTTTGTGTCTGTTACAGGACCGGGAGCATCCCCGAGTACTCATCCCCGAGTTGTGTCGACTCTTCTACCAGCTGGAATGGGTGACGGGGACGGGCGGAGGGATCAGTATAAGAAGAGGGTTTGTATGTTAAATATTGTGGAGAATCAGAAATATTAAATTATTTATATACTCAATCACTCATATGTGAAAATGCTGCTAAACACTGTTGTGGGGATTTTCCTGGGAACATTTGTACGCTGACAAAAGTGTAGCGAAGCTGATGTGAGGTCAGTTATATTGGTTTTGACAATTTGTGCGTTTTGGGGGGAAGAAGGTTGGCCACGCCTTTTGCCATAATGAAACAGAATTTCAAGCTGAAGACTTTGACAGGTTATTACAAACATCTTTGAACTGTCTTACTTCGGATGGCAGCTACAAAGAAAAGCACCACCAATTAGCAAATCCCTGCTTGAAAATGGCGAATGGCAGACATTTATTTCAGGGGAACTTGAGACCTTGAAACGTCCGATGAAACCAAATAAAATTTACTGACTGCTGCTCCACGTGTGCTGGTCCTTCATTCGGATGGAAAAAAAATGTGGCTCTAAAGTGATTCAAGAGATAATTTCCTTTCATCTTAAGAGAGATTCAGACTCTCAGCTGAACTCCATGTCCTTTAGCTCAGTACTAGGTTATCATTCCTCAAAACGGCCGTGTGTTTGATAACTATTCCTGAGTTGTCAATTTTGGTTAGAGCCCCCAGTAATTCACCTGATAGAGTGTGTACCACAAGGCTTAGTCTTTACTGCAGCTGCCTGGGTTTGTATCCGGCCTGAGTACTCTGCTGCATGTCATCCCCTCTCTCCCTCCCCTCTGCCTTCCCACTGTCACTATTGTAATAAAGCAGAAAATACCCCAAATAAAATATATGTAACTTTTACCTGCATAAGGTAAATAGAATTGGGCCGAGCATAGAACCCTGTGGAACTCTGTGATTAACTTGCACAGAGGATTGTCATTAATTTGACTTTTAAACCAGCGTAGGGAGGCTCATTTAATACCAATTACATGTCCCAGCCTCTGAGGTAGGATGTGATGGTCAATGGTGTCAAATGCTGCATTAAGATCCAACAAAACAAGGACGGAGACATAACCACTTAATCTGAGGCAATTAGAAGGTCGTCTGTTACTTTCACCAAAGCTGTCTCTGTGCTGTGATTAGCTCCAAAACCTCACAGAAAGTCTTCATATACAGTATTGTTTTGAATGAAGTCACACAGATGAGTAGTGAAAACTTTCTCAAGGATTTTAGAAAGAAAAGGGGAGGTTAGTAGATATCGGATCTGTAGTTTGCTAAAACCTCTGGGTCCAGAGTGGGTTTTTTAAGAAGCGATTTAATTATGGCTAGCTTAAAGAGTTGATTGTATCTAGTAAATTAGTGTTTGTTGAGGGCAGAATTTCTTTGAGCAGCTTTGTTGGGATGATGTCTAAAAAAGACGAGTTGCTTGTTTAGACCAGGAAATGATTAGTTAGCAAAATTGGATTTAATAATAAATGATTAATGTGCTGTGATAGTGATCAGGAATCTAAAACCTGTTTTATTAAAACAGAGCATCTAACACTTGGAAAAGGAAGTGGATGAAATTATGTAACACATGGTGCAAACAGAAGAGCGGGTAGCAGACATTTTACACAAAAGTTCAAGTGTAGTTTTTATTTTATTTTTCCATGAGTCCAGGTCTGAATTTTGAGTTGTGAAGCCCCGTTTTTCCCCCCCTGAGTTACTTTGGTTTGACTCAGAAATGACTCAGAGCCTGAGGCAGCCTCACCAAACCTTGCACTCAAAATCAATAGGATGCTCCTTTATCCGGTACGTTTGTTGTTAGATAAAGAAGAGAACAGTGGCTTTTATCCTCCTAAGCTGCTCCACAGTTAAATGAAAAAAAAATACGATCATTGTTCATGTATGTTTAACACTGCAATTGTTTATTTTCCATCTAAGGCTTATTTCCTATAAATTATACAACTTTCCAACAGTGACAATACTCTATTGAGGAAATGTGATATGCGCACGCACAAGGCAGTCACTGAAACGTCAATCTAATATTTTGCAGTTAAGAGAAAATACAATAACAGAGCCTAATACACACAAAAAACCTGTTCCAGATAAATGAAAGTTTAGCACCAACTACAAAAAAAAACCCATCTACGGAAAACTGATGCAGAAACATAAAGAATCACTTACAATAACTGCTTTGTGGATTGGGTCTTTTATGGATGGCTGGAAAAAGCTTTAGTGTTTCTTTCACATTTTGCAATAGGCAGAGATTTTTCCTGCCAGTACACATCGAAACATGTTCCTTGAGGTAAAGACAGAATAAGCTTGTTTGCTTATTCTGTCATGTGGATGGCTCCACTAGGATTTACTCCGCCCTCCCAAAACCACTTTATTGCCCCTTTTTTTTCTTGATATTAATACCTACCTTGTTTTATGTTTTGTCACCCATAGAGAGAAGATCTACATCGCACCATCAGGCATCCAGAAGGAAAGAATTAAGGTGAGCAGAAACTTAATTCTGCTCAGTTGTGACGATGGCTCACATTTGAACTCCGTTTTAAAAGAGCAGTTTCCAAATGAGGATCAGCGTTTGAAGTTTTAATTCATACCCTTTTGTAATATTTGTGTTTCTCAGCCAGAGGACCTGTTCGTGTGCGATATGGAGGAGAGGGACATTAGCTGTCCGCCTCCCTCGAAGATGTTAAAGAAGAGCCAGTGCACACCGCTCTTTATTAATGCCTACACTATGAGAGGTGAGTCACCGTAGTTCAGTGTTAGACACAAGCCACCCATACTAATTCCAAAGTCAGCGATAGAACTGATCAGTAATCCGAACACTACCACTTATCTTCCAAATTAAAGCAGTGATGTTCTCATTTATACATAATGAACTGCAGCACAAAGAAAGAAAATGGCTTTTTATTATAATTCTGATGTTTGAAAGGCTGAATGGAAATATAATTTTGTTCTAGAAGAAAAAAAACTTTTCTGGCCATTATTCAACATCATAACTCAAGAACTGAAATGTGACTTGAAACTTGAGAATCATACAACCACAGGGTAGTGTTTGTAATCTTTGGATTTATTTACTCTCTAAGATTTTCCACAAAATGATAATCTGTGGTTTGTTTGAAATGGTGCTTTGCCTTTAATTGCAGGTTGTTTTCAAGTCTTTTAAAATAAAGGCATTGTAATTCAAGGTGATGATTTATTTTTCTCTTGCACTGTTACAATTCTCATTTGAGGAAGACCATAATCAGAAAAAAAATCCAAATCTGCTTCTCCTTTGCTAAAATCCAGGGGCCCAGGCAGTTATACACACCCACTCCAAGGCTGCTGTCATGGCAACGCTGCTTTATCCTGGCAAAGAGTTCAGGATAACACACCAGGAGATGATCAAGGGGATTCGTAAGGGCACCTCGGGCAACAACTATCGGTACATAATCAAGCAGCAAGGATTAGTGACGTTCCTAGCATTTTCATTTGTCAAATCTTGATTATGAAGGCATCTTGACTCTCATTATAGGAACTTTTAGTACAGTGGTAGAGGGTGGGGCGTCAAACATTGTGAAAATGCACATGGACTAACTTAACTAACTAGATTTTCCGTTTACTTCGGGGGGGCAAGAAAAATGTCTCGAGCAACATTTGCCGACATTTACGTTCTCACATCCACCCCGCTGTGGAAATAGAATAGAATTGGGTCGAGCACCGAACCCTGAGGAACTCCGCAATTAACTTTGGTTCGCACAGGTGATCATTAATTTGCACAAATCGGTTTCTTTCTGGTAAACGAGTGTACATAGGGCTGTGCATGTCTGAAATCTGCTCATGATACATCAAGTCAACTGAAAGAAGAGGACGATTTCATCATACTCTGTGGGTATTTACATGTACAAGATAATGTGATAGATCTTTCTTGGTATTTCATGAATGTGCTGTCTCATTAACTGATTGAAAGATTACAGGCCGAAACGTGCGGTTGATCTGTATAATACCTTTGTTGCTGCTGTTTTTTTGTTTTTTTTTACTGAAGTTAGTCTACAAAGAAATTTTGAACTTTTTGTGTGTGCAAAAAATAATATTAATGAACATAATACCCTTCAAAAAGTTATTTGCAAGATAAAAATGATGAATTGAAGGCAAAGCAATAGGAAACAATTAAAATCTGTTTCTATTGATACTATGGGAAATATTACTGTTATTGTATTTTCTTTTTCTTCTTCATTCAAGGGATTCGGTCCACGATTTATAATTGACTGAAAAGCCAAATGGCAAAACCTTTTTCCAGTTAATACACTTCAGAGTTAATAGTTTCCAGCCTGGGTTTAATATTTTTTAAATTTTTTATTACCCTGCACATACACAGGTACGACGACACCTTGGTGGTGCCTATTATTGAAAACACCCCAGAGGAGAAGGATTTGAAAGACCAGATGGCTCGGGCCATGGAAGAATACCCAGATTCCTGTGCGGTCCTGGTGCGCAGACATGGCGTGTATGTCTGGGGCGAGTCGTGGGAAAAAGCCAAGACCATGTGAGTATTTAAGAAACAAAGAAAATGGACTAAAAATAGTTCATGTCACATTCACATTGCTGCTTCCTTTTGTAGGTGCGAATGTTACGACTACCTGTTTGACATGGCCGTCCAGATGAAGCACTGTGGCCTGGACCCTTCAGCCGTCCCACTGGAACACAAAGGAATAGTTTGACACTCGCTCCCGCTTTTTTTAAAGAGACGTTTGTCGCATAACGGCCGGTGGAATTCAATCAGCAGAGCAGATTGTAATCATTTGCCTTTCACGTGGGCCTTGCTTCAAATTTGATGAAATTTGATGGTGAAGGAGATTGAATGGCTGCCATTCCGGAAGCGCCTGGAAGGTCCGACGCTGCAAAGCACTGTGTGGCGACTCTGGTGATCGAGCCGGCTGTCAATTCAACGTTCTCGGGTTCAAATGCTTTCCTCTTCAAGTTTGACTGCACTGGAATAATGGCATGAAGATACTGTAGCCTATATTTCAATTGATCTGTAATTGTTATATTCTGCCTTTGGTACAATCAAATAGTCACATAGATTCTTTGAGGTTTTGAAACCCCCTTACACTTTGTAAAACCAAATTTACAACAGAGTTTTCTTGTTCTATTATTTTGTTTTTAATTTGAGGCACACAGAGCGATGTCTGTGTTTTGTACCTGTTGCCTGAAACTTAAAATATGGCTTCAAAACAAAACATTAAATACTGGTTTTGCCACAAAATGGCTGTGGTCATTTTGTCAAGCACCTTTCAGTGAAAATATCACCGTATTGAGTAAAAGGACCCTTGCTGTGTTTGTGGACATCCCTTCACTCCCACTGCACCGCTCCAGAGCAGGCAGGTCCATTTGGTGCAGGCAAATCGCACAATGCCTGTAGATCTTTTGCACAGCGTGTATTTCAGTCGTCTGCATTCTCATTCTCTCATGAAAGCCCAGAATTTGTTGTTCTTTTTAACAAGCTCCCTCTGCTGCCACAGTCCCACCACTGTGCTCTCTGAAAACAGACCTCTGTCAAATTTGCCGCAGGCTTATTTAAAATTGGCAAAAAAACAAGTAATATTTATTTATTTATTTTTGAAATACAACAGCAAAAATATTCCTTCCTTTTCTTTTTGCTAACACTGCCACTTTTGACTAATGAGGAATTCTGGGAAACTTATTTGGAAAAGAAACCGAGCGCAAGTCCAAAACTTGAAGATGATATAGTGAAGCTGACAGTCTCATGGTCTGAACTGTGGAACAGACAAAGATAAATTGGCAGATTTAAAAAAAAAGAAAAAAAAAAAGAAGCTTTTTGGTGGTTTTATCTCCAAAAAGCAGACGCACTATTTTGAAAAAAAAAAAACACCCAGGAAAGTATTCGGCAAATGTCACCATATGATAAAAATCTGGTTCCAACATTTCAAGACTCAACTGCTCACAGTTATGTGTATTATACAGTATATTCTGATATTAATTCCATAGGCATTCATATATTTAATACCTGTCAGCCAGCGAGATACATTGAGAATTGAATGGAGGGGGCTAAGGGGGCACATTAACCATATTGTGGAAAGGGGCCAGCTGGGCACAGACACCTTCCTCACAAATACTTTGTGAAACTGTTGCAAATCGCAGATCCGTTTATGTTTTGAATAGCAGCTTGAATTGTGACCGGTTTTACTGATTACACGAGTACTGTGTACACGAGTGTGAGGTGTCTCATATATATATATATATATTACATTCCCTCAACTCCCCCAAAAACCTTTCAGGTGGCGGCCGTGCCTCTCAAGGCCTTTATCACTGCAGACATTTTTTCCACAGTAGGAGAAGCCACTGGTGTAAATAACGGAATTGATCAGCAGGACTCTTGGAACGGAACAGAGTCATTACTAAGGTTATCGGCGACATCCGGGCCACTCCTACTCATCAACGTGTCTCGCCGCCTCGACATGACTTAGTAGGTAAACACAGGTGTTACTAATGACATTATTGAACGTGCTGTTCTCTTTAGGTACAGCGCCTTGTATTAATGGGATTAGAAGCACCTGTGTTTACCTACTATTTCATGTCGAATGGGCCTCCGACGACAAAAAAAAAAAGCGTCCGTGAGCTGGATTCCAGCTTTAGTAAAACAAGGGGGACAAGACCTCGCCAGGCTTGACGGCTAGAATCGGGGTGCTCTCTCCGACAGGAACCTGGTGAGCCGACCTCCGCGGTGACACAATGGGGGCGGTCGAAATGACGAAAGTTGCTTAGGAAAGTTTCCAAAATCCCGAAGTGACCCGGAAGTATTTGATGGGCAGCCATGATAAGAGCTGTTCGGATTCTCGAAGTGCATAGGAAAGGTGGGGTGCGGTCGAAAACGACCTTCCTATCTACTATTGGTAGAAAGGTGGAAAGGAAAGAACTCATAGGACTTAGGGAAGGCCAACAGCGGCGCTCAGAGAATCCGACTCTACTTTCGCTTAACCACGTCATCACGCGACGGCGGATGTTATTGACGTGCGCCCGCCGTGGTGAAACGACACATTTCCGAAGATGGACTACAAAAAAACGCAGCGGCTCCATCAGCATGTTTCAGTGTGTTTTAACACCGCGACATCAGATCTAAATTATTCCTATTCATCAGTAACTTACATGATGACAAGCGTGTCTTCTGGGACTTATTCATACTCTCCTGCTTCTTCTACTTAGGATTGAGTCGTTTACGTTCGAGAATGGCGCGTCACATTTAGTATCGCTGCCGCAATGAATTGTGGGGCGTCTATATCTCTTTTCTTTTCGCACAGAAGGTCCAGTGTACCCTATGCTCAAGGAGATAGGAAAGGAAGCATTGAAGCTCCTTTCCTATGCATTTAGAGAATCCGAACAGCTCTTATCATAGCTGCCAATCAAATACTTGCGGGTCACTTCAAGATTTAAGAAACTTCCTAAGCCAATTTGACCTAACCCTGTAAATGTTTAGGAAAAGGAGAGGAGAAAAAGAAAGGAAAGGAGAAAAGAAAGGAGAAAAAGACGGCCCACAATTCATTTCGGCAGCGATATTTAATGTGACGCGCCATGCACGGACGTAAACGATTTAATCAGAAGAAGAAGAAGAGTGTGAATATGACCCAGAAGAGACGTTCGTCCTCATGTAAGTTACTGTTGAATATGAATCATTGGCATCTGATGTCACACGGTGGTAAAACACGGAAACATGCTAATGAAGCCGCTGCGTTTTTTGTAGTCCATCTTCAGAAATGTGTAGTTTCACCACGGCAGACGCACGTCAATAGCATCCACCGCCGCGTCATGACGTAGTTTGGTGAGAGTCGGATTCCCTGAGCACCGCTGTCGGCGTTTCCTAAGTCCTGTGAGTTCTTTCCTTTACACCTTTCCTTGACCTCATGATGTTTTCGACTGAGGTCAAGGAATAGTAGATAGGACGGACGAGAAGGTCCGTTTAATGGCTGTTGATGTAATACTTCTGGGTCCTTTCACTCAGTTAGGAACCTTCCTAAGCAAATTTGACAATTCGACCGCACCCGTACAGAGTCTAATTACACCTGGCTGAAAATAGTCACATGATGACCATTCTGCTATCTACACCTGTGTGGAGCGCAGGAACGCCCATTGTCTTCTTAAGCGCCCTGTTGCTTTTGCTGTTAAGAAGCAGGATACGGGATGGGGCAAACTGTTGCGACAACGTGCTGCCGGGTGCCGAAAGATCATGGTGTGGGTTAAAATCGACCCTTTCATGACATTAATCTCGTGTTAGAAAATGATTCCTGCCAGAACTCCTCGCAGGCCCCTGGAGGAGGGGCCTAAAACTCGACAGTGGGTCCAAACGGCATTGCGCAATGTGCAAAGAGCATTATTGTCACCTGGCATGGTCACCTGGGGGCAAGTAGCATCTGCTATTGCTATTTACGATAAGCACATTGTAACAATAACCACATTAGGTGCAAATAGCATCCCAACTCCAGCTTTATTTATAAAGCACATTTAAAACAACCAATGGTTGACCATAGTGCTGTACAGGTCAATGAACAATATAATACAATAAGAAAAAACAGTACACATAAAATGCAATTAAAAGTACGATGAAAGGGTGTCTTTATACGAAAAGCTAGGTTCACCCCAAATGAATGTGTCGGAGGCAGAAAACCGCCACATACGGAGCAGTTTGTTTGTCAGTACTAACCCCCAAATATACCATCTATACTTTGTAATCTCTATCTAGAGCACACCCCTGCTTCCTTCAGGCCTTCTGCGGCACAAGCTCTCATACCGTCATAGTTTTGCTCCATGTTTGCATTTCTGTTGGAAGCCCCCCCCCCCCTTGGAAAAAGCTAATTTTTATTTACATTTGGTCATAAAACTTTAAATGGTACACACATTTAAAGGCAAAAAATAAATAAAGAAAATCCCACTACTGTTTTTTGTCCACTTCTCCTTCATCACGACAGCCATTAGCAGTCTTTTCTTGGAACACATTATCAGTTGCAATGCAGGGCATCTCATTATAAGCGCACTGCAGAAAATGTTTTTCTCCCCAGCCTTTTCAATCAACCGAGGGACACGCAACAGTTCAAGTGCCGTGGTGGCGCCTCTCAGCACATAAATTACATTCAAGTTGTATTAACGTGTTTGGCACCTTTCGGCTCAGGAGAAAAGGCACACTCATCGCCGCGCCGTATTTTTTATGATATTGATCAGATTGTAAATGTGTTTATGATTTTTAGCTCCAGTAAAAGCCTTGTGACAGGCCAAATGGTGGCATAAATTAATAATATTGACCATCAGACGCAGTAGTAGCGTAAGCTCATGTGTGTCTGCCACTCCACACTCATCCGCACAAGAAGCTCTCTAATGTATCCGAGGGTCGACATTTAAAAGACCACTTTTGCACTCTGACATTCTTATGCCGCTCCAATCTATTCTGCCATTTTGTTTTCTTCAAAGCAGTTACACGGTTCAGTTTTCCCCATACTCACTCAGTCACCAGGAAATATGAGAATCTTATATTTGGTTGTTAAAAAAAGTAATTTGTCACTTCACATACTTTTTTTTTTTTTAATATGGGATGGTTCGGTATTAAATATAATGGGGCAACATCGATTCCCAGCCAGCTCTCGCACATCGCATAAGCCACGTGTTGCTGCTTCTGTCGGTGCAGAAATATATTTTTTCTTTCAGTGATTCATGTGGCAGTAATATGACTGTATACCGGTTGTAATATTCATTATTTAGGCAATTTGTTTTAATCTGTTTCGTTAAGCTCTGCGGGGAATTGGCCGCTGCAGCCAACACGTCTAACAACCGGCAACTTTTACTTTGAAGATGAGCTTTGTCTGTTTGCGTTTGTCGGATAATGAACCGAATATAGATGCCGTTGCGGGCTGATCTGCATTGCACGTCTTCATTGGATGTGACTATAACGCAACAGCTTCACAGCTTTCCAGACTCTTGAAATCAATCATATACTGGGGGTTAAAAACATGCAGACAAAAGACAATAATCATCTACAAAATTGAGCTTAATTAAGCATCACTTGTGTGTTGCTGAAGAGACATTACTTGTAATTCAGTCATCACCTTGTGCAAAAACATCGAGCACATGTGAATTACTAATTGTACTAATCACACACTGACAAAAAAAAAAAATGTAGTGGAGGGGGATTCATTTCTGTTGGGGGACTTGAGGCAAAGTGTTGCTGCCGGTTCAGGTTGCCATTGAGACTTTAAGTCCCTCTATCAGTTTTTCATTTACTGAGCTGCATGACACATTATCTAACCTAGATAGCTGGTTGATAAGCTTCGAAAGCCACATAAATTAAGAAGCTATAGCCGATGCCAGTTGCAGCCATACAGACAAAAGGGTTCTTGTCACGGTTTGTGCTGCTATGGGTTTCTATAGCCACAGTTTGAGAAAAATGAATTGTCTTTTCTTTTTTTCTTTTTTTTTTGCATATGTCCTCTGTAAACAGAAATGGTTTGATGTCTGCCAAGTTCCAATGTGAATCAGCCACCTCAGAAAACAACTTATCGTACCAGCAGCAGCACTTTGCTCTGGGCCCTCTTCTCCGCTTAATCCTTCCGCCCAGACATCACTTTGTTTACCCGCCTGCTCTGACTTTGCTGATAGAGATGTAAAGAACCTCAATCCACCTCTGTTTGGGCTCTTAAATAAAAAAATTTTTTTTTCTATAAACTGTAGATTATATGCAATTTCAATTAAGGCAGTCAACAACTGCCTAAAGTGTCTTTTAAAAATATAGCTTTCAAAAGAACACTTTAATAAGAGTAGTTTCTTTTTGAGACCAATCAATTTACTGTACAACTGTTCTGCAGAAAATAAAGCTTAAATTCCTCTAATTCCATTCACAATGTGGTTACATAATATATCGTATTCTAGGTTTTAGAGATCCTCAAAAAAAGCACGGTAGCATAAGCCAAAAACAAATGCCATTTCAAATCTAAAATGTTATATACATCCAGAAAATGATCCTAAAACATCCATATATCATATTCTTTTATGTTTTAGGAACTGTCTGTGCAATATTTCTAACTTTAGCTCCTTAACGATTTTAGGCAAAAGGTGAGTCTGCCAAAAATGCACTTTATTTTATCTATTAGGAAATGTACCGTTAAATTAAAAATAGTACAACTTACATCGTAACTTTGCTTTTTTTGTTTTAATACTTTCTTTTTCAAATCATCAGTGTATCAGTTTTTCACAGTACAAATGAACGCCTTGCCATACATGTAGCACCAATGGAGAGTCATTTAACTTTGATAAAGTATCTTTGAAGGAAAACACAAAAGTAAAGCTCCTTTTAAAGTGGTGTGATGATCAATGGACAGTGACTATGGGTGACTCCTTTATCAGTTGACTGTGTTTATACAGTAGCATTTTCCATAGGAGTTTTGACTCCTCTCAGGAGATGCCCACATGTCTGACTTCAAGCATGTGGCTTCAAACATGCTTTGAGAATATAGCGTTGACTTCAGCTGTGGTTCTTTCCTCCTCTGAGGCATTTTTTTTATTCCCCGGGGTCCTGAACACATTCTCAAACAGATGGATAGTACAAGAAAGCTAATCAGTAAAAATACCGAATTGATCAATCAGACAGGACATTAAAAACCAAAATGTGGTTGGACTGTTGTGGCAGATAGCCTGCTTTGAAAGAGTTCCTTCTGAAACGTCAGTAGCGTGATTTAAAACGTACTTTGTACTTTCAAACATTTCCCACGGCTTCATGGCTTGACTGAGTTAAAAATATACCAATAAATATAATAAAGAGTATAACAGATTATGACCTTCTGAAGGAGCCTTTTGTTTTAATTATATGTAAGAAATAGTATCTCTCTTTTATTTCACAGCAAATCAAAAAGACACCAAAAATAGAGATGAAAAGGGAAAGTTGGTATATGACAGATTATGAGCTAGATTTATTATTGATTGACAATAATCCCTCTAAATCCTAATTTCCAAGCGACCATCAGACCCTAGACGAAACAAATTCATGAATAACGTTGATCCTGCAGATTTCAGAAGAGACAAGGAATTTAACTCTTAAAGTAATATTTGATTTCACTAATTTCTTTCAAGGAAAAGTCTGAGCTGCTCCAGAAGAAGCAGCTCAAAACAGAAATGATTTAAACTCATAAAATGTTGACGTTAGATAAAAAGCCTGTATTACACTTGGTGTTAAATCTAGGTCTGGCAGGCCAATACTGTAAAGATTTACACACCAGTCTGTTCATCATGAGCCCCTACAGGCAAAGTTGGAATCTATGAAATGATGATTACGTGTCACCTGACAAAAGATCATATGGATTACAATCATAAATTCTTGTAACGAGGTCTCTCGAATCCTTCATGTGCTACCGCTGCTGACGTTTTACACGGTATTAGCGTGAAAATGTGACACAATATTCAAATCTTAGGTCTTTTATTAGTCGTGAACTGCGAATCATTCTTATTAGCCGCTGTGACTGCTAACCAGCTTTAGGTTGAACTCTACAATTTAGGGTAAGTGATTTTTTTTTATAGAAGTGTTATATGATAAGCATAATTAACCTTAATCCTCAAAAAATTTGTTTTGTGTAAAAACTGCAAATGGAGAGTTACAGTATATTTAGACTGCTACTGCTGATGCTAACGGCAATAAAATACACGCTTCTCTAAACCATAAGGTTAATTGCTTTGCCACGAAGTATAAATTTAAGAGATAAACAACAATGGGCATTATGAAAGAACAACAAATCATTCAGCAGAGCAACAACTCTACAATTAACACAAGTTAGCCAATATAAAATGGCTAATTCCATGTCTGCTCATTTCTCATTTCATGCGGGAAACTCCTTACATACTACATGGAGATCAAATTATATTACCTGACAATATGAAACATGATATATGTGATATGATACTCGTTTAATTTTTCACATTCAAAAAAAATAATATTCAGAAGCTATATAAGGCATAACCTTCAGATTATATCTTAAGCTCCCTCCTAATCGTGGATTCTTATGGTCTTCACACAAAATGCATTTTCATTTCCATTTCAATTTCACCTGTAATTGTTCTATTGTCTTTGTCCATTTGCTTGTTTGTTCAACTACCATTGCTTGTTCAGTCTGTTGCTAGCCTTTCTCTAAAAACTCTTATTAATTTTTTTCAAATCACAATGTTCCTGGACATTCTAAATTAAACTTAAATTTTAAAGCACATAATTATACCATCGGCAACATAATGTAGCTTATCTCGTATTTTTATATTTGCGGTTGTATTTATTTGCGTTTACTGTTTTTGATTCATCTTGGTTTAACGCCTCCAATGTAAAGCAGTTGGAGCTACATTTTATTGTAAGATAGGGACTAAACAAATAAACCTTTTTACATTATTATTATCTCACAACCGATTTTCTCATCTGAACACTCAATAAATAAACTCAAAATTGCACAGTGAAATACAGAGTTATGTATTATTCAACCCCTTCAAGCCTTTCAAATCTTATTTTCTGTCCCAAGTCAAATCAGAAGCATGTTATTCTCCTTGATATTTTTTTTTTATCTTGTTAGAAAACTTAAGGTATTTCTGCGCTTGGTGTTGATCGGAATAGTATTGATTTGGTAAGGAGAATATGTTAGAGCCGCCAGACTGTAATATTATGTAACATGCCGCTACTTCAGTACATCCAAGGTATTCCTATACATACATCTTAAGGGAACGCACGGACTGCAACTGACAGACTGCTCTCACTCTCCGTTGTCCTTGTTAGCATTAAAAAGCTATTGATTCTGACCGATTTACAGTTGTCTACTGGAGATCCAACTGTCATATGTATGAGTGAAAGTGCAAAAGACGAACCCAGGGCCTTCTCACTGACGGGCACCACCCATGTATCTACTGTACCGTAGAGTAGCTTAAATCTATTTGGCTGCGTCCGCGCTGCACATGGTGTCATTTCAAAATGAAGTATTAAATTTATTAACCAAGTGCATTGTGTGAGCCCTGGGATTCCTCCTCCTCACTCATTTAGCTTCCCCGGGGGCAAGTGCGTCATTCACCTCCCCCTCATCACCTCCCCCAATTGGAGCTCAAGGTTCTGTCATGCAAAGGCCTTTTTGCCAAATCAAATTTGAATGGATTGGAGGGATGACAACCATTCCCAGTGAATGGATTTGCAAGGGACTTAGTTCCTTCTTGGCACAGGTCCCCGCTTCAAGAAACAGCCACAAGACAGAGTGCCTGTGCAGCTGCCACCGCACATCTCGCCTTTCACAGTGGAAATATTTCGTATTCCCGCAGTGCGTTTCACACATAACATGATTGGATACATCCAGTGGAGATCTGGCAGACGTGCTCGTAATCTGGTTACTTCCACATCTGGATTAAATTAACTGCGAGCCAAGAAGATGCTGGTTAATAATTTTTGTTTTACACACGTATTTTATAATCAAAGCAGAGCCGTGGTCATCTGACATATGAGGCAATGGGGGTCGTTTGCTCTGTGATTGGATGACTACATTATTGCCATGTACCTTGCTCTGAACCTCAAAGGTAAAACGGTGCATCTTCGCGTGTAATCACAGAAGAAGGAGCTGCAGCGCGGGTAACAACTCTGCATCTCCCACAGTTTATAGAGAGCGGACTGTGATTGCTTCTGAAGTCAGACATCTCGAGACAGCCAGTACTTTCCAGTCGCGCATGACTGGTACTTTTAGGTTTCAAGCGAGCTGACAGCTTCACTACTGTTCCAAGGCACAACATGACAGGAATATGTTAGTCCAACTTCACTGTCACTTTTAGGTCCCATAAGCATGTGATTGCCCCACAGCTTTTTCCCTTTTTTTTCCTTTTCCTGGTCTGTGCCTCCTTTGGGTTCTTGTTAAATGCAGCTCTTGGAGCTGCCCTACAAATGGCTGCCGGGAAAGGATGATGTTTATTTGATGGCCTCTGCTGGTGCCTTGTTGTTGCTAATTGATGATATTAATTATGCTGTGATTCATCGCACAACTGAGGATTTCAACTCAGTTGAGCAATTAAAATTAATTACAAAAAGCCCGTTGAGGGGAAAAAAGGAAAGCCTTTACTTCACAGATAGCCTCACCTTTTGATCATGACAAATATATCAATCTAACCAAATAGTAATTGAAATATTTGAATGTATATACCAGAAAACTAGAGAGTGACGAAACATTAGTATATAGTATAAAAAAAGTATTTAAAAAAAGAAAAAAAAGGAATCATGCAGGTCGACAAAATGGGAGAAAAAAAAACGTGTACTATGATACAGAAGAGACTTAAGCACTGTGTCGTGATAAGACTTGTCTGAACCTCCGGGTCGGTAGTTAATGGAAATAGCAAAGTTAACACAGTTGAGATGACTAATACAAGCGAGTCTGACCTTAAGGAGTGTGGGTGTGAGGTACGTCTTTGTATCTACATCTTTCATAAAAGAAATTAAAGGCCCATTATTTTTTTTTCACAGATTCACACCCCATCTCTCAGAACAAATCTCATTATAAATTAACTGTCATATCTTCTTCATGTTACGCTGCATGAACTCCTGATCTAACCAAGACTTACAGGCTTATGTCTAACGGTAAAGTCTTGTTGATCTCGTTTTGGGGAATAATAAACTATGCAAGAGCAGCTGAGTAAGATTTTCAAGATTGTTTAAGGAATATTGTCCTTTTTTCTCACATAGCTAGACAGTGTTAGAGTAATCGTGCGTTCACACCGGACGTGACGCACATTTTGTGTCTGCCTTTTTTTCCTTTCAACAGTTCACGTTTACCTGCGTGCGTGTGTGTGTGTGTGTGTTTCTTTGTCCAGATGACGTTTGTCGGAGAAAGTGGAAGGAATGGAACAGGCAAATATTCGCACGGATGACGCAAATAAGCACAAATGTTTGCTTGCATGAGCAAAGCGATGTGTGAACGCAGCATAACTGCAGTGATTTACAAGCTGTAACAAATTATATCAGCAGTATCAAGTCACCACACTCTTACCAAACCTCATCCAGTATGGTGATAAATACAATGACACCATCAAGTTTATATTTCATGAAAACATACACAGTTTTTAGATGGACGGATGGACGCAAAATATGATGTATGATCAACTTGCTTTTCACCATCTATCAACTCTGTTGCCTGGGCAAGGTAAGGTACAGCAACTTCATATGCTCACAGATCTCTATTCAAACTTCTGTGTTTTTGATTTTAGTTTTTTGTAGATGCCTGGTCTCGTTTCAAGACAGACAAGCTAATAATGAAAACTCTTAAATAAGTAGAATAATCATGTCCAGCAGCTCTGGATTCAAGATAGTACGACTCAGAGTACAAAATGAAAACAGTGAACGACGAATTGACAAGCCAGTTGTGAGTTTAATTGACTTACCACCGTACTTCATCGTGTTTTATCTCTAATTTCAAGAGTATCTCTTTCTTTCTTCCTTATTTCAAGTAATCTTACCAAGTGCAATTGTCTTACTAAACCGCCAGTTTAAATCCACTCATTTCTTGTCTTAATCTTCCTTAAATTAAGTATTTTATTTCTCACATTCTTGCAGTGTGGTGTGAAAAAGAAAGACTCAAAGGTTCAACATATCCTCCATAAACAAGACAACAAAAAAAACCCGCTATCAAAGATATCACTGCGCTACATCTGCGGCTGTGCAATGTGCTCCGCCTGCGACTTGCCCGCAAATCTAATTTGCGAATGTACGCAAATCGTTGTGGACGCTTAATATTTGAGTCATTTGACTCAAATATTAGAGAGAAAAGAGAGAAAAAAATGGCCACTTTGTTGTATTTTTGCAAGGCATTGTTTGCCCTACTTTCCGCCACGCCCGCTTGGCACGCCGAGGCACCCGCTCAGCGCTAGCCCACGGTGTCTGGCGGAAACATGTGTCTCCTTCACGTTTCTCCGAGTCCCCCTGCCAGTTATGCTTCACGGGGCCGCAGTCAAACAAGAGGGACGCCGGCCTCGCTATCCGAGCTCACAGCGAGGTGGCGTCCGCCCGCAGGGGAGGAGATCACACTCCACGCGGCGTGCGGCCGGATTCATCATTCAAGCTCGTCTGTGTCTAGTTTTTTCTTTTCGCTTTTTTTTTTTTTGTATGATAATTGCAGCGATCACTTGAGAGCAGCGCTGCTCAGGAAACATGCGTGTCAACACGCGAGCACGTTTATTTCACATTAACTCTTTACACACGCCAAGTCCGCGGTTTTGGCGATGCAACGCGGTCGTGAGAATGGGAATGGGAGAAAAAAATAAAGAAATGCACGACTTTCAGATCTGAGATTTCATCGCAATCTCGCTGGTGGAAAAAGAAGCAGCGTGAAGCATCTGGCTTCCTGCTGGCGCGCCTGGCCACCTGTGCTTTGACGTTCCACGACCAGTTATCATACACCCCGAGATGAATTTTCAAAACATATTGCCATCCTCACATGGCTCTAGAACCCAGCCGGCGTCTGTTAATTTAAACAGCGAGAGCCGTGCAGGGTGATTACCCTCTTATCTACAGAAGGTGAATGAGAAGGTCTGGCCGCGAGTCGGGCGGAGCGCTGCAGCAAACGGCTGCAAAAGGCTGAGGTAATAATTTAGACGTGCCGGTCGGAAGACGGGTCTCACTGGGCTCTTAGGACGCCATGACGGCACCTCATCTGTCATCTGTCACCCTTCCCCTCAGCCCATCTCCTGGGCCCGGCTGGAGAGCATCCTCCGTCTCCCCTTCTCCACGTAGACAGGACACATGTATGATGGATGAGCGGGGCGCGCGCACAAGCCTTACTCTCTCAACGGAGCACGACTCCATTTGCACCCGCTGCATTACCAGGGCGCACTGTCGGGCTGTCCCTGCCAGCGTCGCCTCCTCATCCCTATCCTGACCAGTTTTAACAGGCGCGACGCAGACAGATGTAGGGCAACGCGCCGCTTCCCGCGTCGTTTCTCCGCGCACTGCAATCCCAACGCTGACGTTGGAATGCGAGCGGAGGCCACTGTCTTAACAAGAGCTGGTGCCATGTGAAGAAAAAACACTTATTAGCATATTAAAATGTTCCTTCCGCGATGAGAACAGAAAAGTAATCACGGTGAGATCTGCGTGTAATTCTGTTTAATTCAGCAGGTATGTGGTGGTTTGTGTTCGAACGAGAGAGGTGACAACAGCCTGGAGTTCTGGTACTTTATAAAATTCGAATCCACTTTACTTTAACGTCCTCCGCACTGTCAAACTCTGACAGATGTCACAAATTATTCCCTACTTTTTAACTAAGATTAATTATGACAGCAGTAATGTTCTCCCTCCCTCTCATAGGAAGCCGTGAGATGCAGCGTTTTCACTTTTCACTCGTTGGGATTTGCTCTCAGGAGAATGTGCGTTACAAAGCTCTTTTACAGGGTCTAAGATGGCACAACTGTCAAAGTCTGTTTCATATTTAATATGTTTACTCCTCATTTTTTTCCCTGAAACTATCAGATTTCAAAAAGTTTAGATTTACTGATGAAATGTCTGCAGGTAATTCGCATAAGAGGTATAAAAGTGATGTTTAATTTCTGGACTGGTATATATATATATATATATATATATATATATGCATGACTCACTTCTTGAACATATTAATATAAGAAAATTAAAAAAATTAATTAATAACTTAAACCTTATAAATATAATTTTTTTCAAGCCTTTTTAATTAAATTACAGCAACAGTTGCTATGGTAAACTCACGCAGCTACTCCTAAACATTATATATATGTATATATACATTGTTTTCTATCCATATCACCAGTACTCACTTTCTTGTTTACTTAAATAAAAAAATGTGTGTTCACTTTACATAACAAAATCACATAATCAGAGTTACGCCGAACATATTGTGGCGTCCAGAGGGGCGTGGCTTACGGGAGCCGAGACTTTTTAGTTCCGAGGGTTATTGGGCATTCATGTAGTTTTATAATTTCATTCTATATTTTCCATTTCTTGTTCTGCTTGGTTCTAAATGTTGCACCGTGGTTGAGGTTGGGTTTGTGACAACCCCCTCCGAGTGCAGGTGTCGGGGGTGTATGAAGGGTAACGCAAGTCACGTGGAATTGATAATCATTGCCACAGACATTTGGGTTCGTTACACAGTTGAATCTCACAGTTAAGTCCACTGTTAGCCACAATACAAACTTACTGTACTGCCATATTAACACTAAACTGCCATAGAAAGAAATTAGCAAATTGTGACACATAATTAGGGCCCGGGCGCCGACAACCTGGAGGCGGGCGAAGGCCCTATTGGAATCGCTCGGATTCATTTTATTATTATTATTATTATACTATAATGAATCCCAATTTTGAAGGGGTTAACATTCTCAGATTTTTATGACCCTTTGCCCCAATTTCAGTCTCCGTGTCTTTTTTGGTGTTCGCAAAAAGCCGAGTCAAAATGGCTCAACAGCGCCCCCTAAAGTCAAGCCCCAAGATTGCGTTCATCCCGCATGTACGAAATTTGGGAGGCAGATGGATCCTGTCTAGTTGTAATTGCGTTTAATGAACAAAAACATAAACATCCAGGTACCTGGTGCTTTTATTTCCCCCTGTTGATATGATCTAGACTTAAATGCTCAAAAAACTGAAAATAACTTTGGCATGTGATCATTGTGATCAACTGACAAGAATCCTTTGACACAATTACCTTTATGTCAGTAACTTTTACACTACTGTACTGTGCAAAACCCCCCAAAAATTTAAGTTGAGTGAGCGAGTCGGGATTTACAGTGTGCATTTGCAAACTTTGACGCGGCCCCGTGAATCATTACCGCCTAATGTTTCCAGGGGTCCAAAAGACTCGGGAACCTCCGTCTCAATATAACAAATACAAAGTAATGTTCAAAAGAAAATGCCGTTGTTGAAAATGAGTATATCAGCGCTGTGGAATAAAACATTAGTCGAATCTATTCAAAATCGCTGACGCGCGGCGACGAGTAAGACTGAACCAAAACCCGCTTGGCTCAAGTCCAAGACAACACTTCAATATGAGATTGAGGTTTTTACGGCTCCGAGGCGAGAGGAGACCTCGACACAGCCCCCTAAATCCATTCATGTCAAATCTGCTGTCGCCGGGTTTGTTTGCTGTGCCGGCGCAGATATATTCACTGGGGGCTGTGAGGGAAAGTGCGACGTGCCGCCATGTGAACGGGGAATGTCAGGTGGCGCAGTCACAGTAATGTTGATCCTTTGAGATTTTTTTCAGCAAAGCCAGCTGTATGTGCTCAGAGGAAGAAAAAAGCAGAAAAACAAAACCTTTATTTACTGGTGTGAATCTTTTCAGCCTCATAACAACTGAATAAGAATAATAAAAGCTGTGAACACAATGTTCTTTTAGACGTGCGAATTATCTGTAATATAAATATATATATATATATATATATATGTAGTTAAATACGCACAGAACATGTCAGTACATAGTGATACCCTGCCTGCTTAGGTCCTCGGAGTTCTTCTTCATCTCCTACCTTTAATGTGATATCTTAATCCAGCCCCGCGCTCTCTAATAATGCATTATGCATATTTCTGTCGCCTCCTGGGTGAGTTAAGCCAGTACTCCCGCGCTGCCTTTATTAGTTTGGATCTGGAGGGGCCGCGGTTATTTAATCTAAATAGTCATCTTTCCCTTTTTGTTTCTTCACATGCAGGGATACACAGTGGGTAGCTCCCAAGAGATCCTGGGTTCTAACCTGTGTGTCTCACACTGGTTACATGAACTCGTCAAAATCGACAGAACCGTTAAAGTCAACGGCACCTGTTTTACAACGGGTTTGGCGGGGGGGGGGGGGTTTGGTCATTTTCTTGCCACGTGATTTGACAAATTTCTCGTGCAATTATTCTTGGTTGTTTAGGTGTGTATTCCTCCTCCCCTGTACTCATTTTTATTTATTTCTCTTTTCGCTGATCCCGCTCTTATTGATTGGCTGCACTCTGTTGCCGCTGACAGGGATGGGTAGGTGGTGCGTGGGCGTTTTATGATCCGTCCTCATCCTCTTTCCATCCTGTAAAGTGCTTAACAACAATCAATCTTAACTCCCCTCCTTAGGAGATCACGTTGACCATGAGGTTGGTATTGATTCGTGAACAGGCCTCCAGGTGGTCTTTAGTCATTCCTAACCTCACCTACACTCCGCCGACGGAGAGAAATACTGATTCGGGGGAGGGATGGCGAGCATCGGTGATGAATTGGGCACAGTAGCGTCGGTGGTAGCCAACATAACATCAGCAATAAGACGAGCATATCTGATAACCCGGGAGAAATAACCTCCATTAATTAGATTAGCCCGGCCGGTGAATGGAGCAGCGCAGATGAGTTGGTTACATAATGAATTGTGCTGCCTGAATGATTGTCACCTAGATTGATGGCGCAGTCGCCATTTGCAGGCGGGTACATCGCTCTTCTGACATCTGAATTGCGCCCCTGTATGGGGATGGCGGCACAAAAGCCCGTGACACCAGATCCTGCGTATTGATTAATACGACCACCTGATCATATCTGTCATCCATCAGCCATTTTATAGGATTTTCAGAGCAGAGAAAATGGTCTTGTTAAGGTGACGATTTTATCGCCACGACAACTAAAGGGGTGGTTACCAGTCCCAGATTCGTCTTCTTCTTTTCCTTTCTCTTTTCTCTTTCTCCGAACATTGATTGTGAATATAAATGCGTCTGGGCCATCCAGAGCGATTTTTTTTTTATTTTTTGCGGAAAGATAAGATTTGAAATTCAGCACATGAGTGGTGGGAGATCAATGTTGCAGAAGACCGGCTCGGCTCGTAAGAGGCAATCCTACAAATGGAAGGTCGCCGCTTTTCGGTCCTTCATGACACCCGCCGTCCATTCTGATTAAGACGCCGCCTCTGCAGGAGCGCCACCACTATCTTAACCTGCTGCTCCGTTCACAAAAAAAGTGATAGATGCACGTGCACGTCTGCCCTCTGATTAATGTGGAGAGGAGGCAATTTTTCCACGTTACGCTCGGGTGAAATTTGAATTTCCTAAGGCCTGAATTGAAAAAGAAAAAGAATAATAATTGTACCAACCAACCTCAAACCTTTTATATTTTTTCTCGTCCAGACGTAATAAATCTTATCTCTTTAAACGGTATCAAAGGAATTAATTCATTACTCGACTGCTGTTTCTTTTTTCATCCCTAGTAAATGTGGGAATCCAGAGCACTGATGCCAGGACAGACCACACACACACACGCGTGTGTGATTCCTCAATGCCACGTGGTCCCGAACACGCGGGGCCCGCGCGATTACTCAGCGAGCGGTTTTTCGCCTTTATGGTGACACGCTGCGGCGTTTATGGCAAAATAACAGGACACACTGAACTCCCTTTAGCTGCCGTGCCCTGTCCACACCTCGGCGCCCGGAGCATCTGCATTTATCACCATCCTCACGCGCGCGTGCGCGCCTTCCGCCTTCCCGATGTGCACTGTGCTGTACGGTTTTCGCGCGAGGCGGTAAAACTGTCGAGAAAGTTAAAGATAAAAGATAAAACGCCACATCGCGTTTCATTTTAAGCAGTCCCCTATCTCTCTTCATGTTTATGCTAATAAGCCTCATTATCATGCTTTATGGAAAAACCGGGCCCGTACAGGAAGTCACACGGAGAGGGGACTCGGTACACTGCTTTGGAGGTCGTTCAAATTCAACGGGGACTTGATGTAATTAATCAAAATAATGTATTCTGGGAAGAGGAAGAAAAAAAAACGCAGCCTGTTGGACGGCGGTGTTGAACAACAGTGGGAACCCGGGACGTTTTTGAACATCCGCCAGTTGGCATGCCGTTCAAGGGTGTAGTTTTGCATAACTCCTCATAGTTCCACTCCAACAATAATTTGGCCTAGAATCTATGATGAGGTTTAAAACATTTCTTTCATTTATTAATTTATTATGTTTTTAAATCCACCCATTTTTCTTTTAGTCGCCGTGTTTCGGAAGCGTGTCACAGAAATCGGCGAAGTTTGCATAATTGGCCTGTAGCTTCCTCCACCCGACGGGTTCAGCCGTCTGGCGGTTGCTTCACATAGAGCAGCGTTTATTAGACATCTTCACATCCATGGTGAGAAAAAGAAAGACATCTGCGTTACGACAAATTGACGGCGTCATTAATTTAAAGTAGCAAAGCTGCTTTTAAAAAGAACCAACAAACAGCTGTTAAGTCTTGATTTGCATTATACAGGTGTATACTGTGTTTCTCTCTGGTTTTCCACTTTCTTTTTTTATGGCTCCAAATTAATTCAGTGCATAAAATTAACTCCATCAGCTGTTTCTCGTTTTCCACATCATTCACAAAGGCCCCTAAGAAGCGAGGCTTCTGTGACCAAGCAAAGAGGCGATTCTCTCTGACCTACATACGGATCATTTTGGAGCCTCTGTAAACCAGAGAAAAGACATACCAGCTAGGACTGGGGAGTAGAATGCATGTGTATAGAGACAGTTACACCAAACAACCATATTTTGATGTCCCTGCAAGATTTGGTTTGGTTTCACGTTCAGACGGGGGAAGTGGACCTGGTGCTCCAGGAAGAAACTGGCACCTTTCCACTCACTTCCAGGGAGGAAACATTCGGAGCCTTCGCAGCCGTTTCACCCGCTGAGTTGTTCATTTTTTTCTTATTTTTTTCTGTCTTTCTTTCATCCACAAAGGGGCTTTAGTGTAATATGCATACGCAGAAACGCCACCTCAATTATCTGGAACTGCTGTAATGAGAGGAAACACGATCCTCCCACGCTGCTCCCTGTGATCACTGAATACTAACAAAATAAAGTGAAAGGGCAAAAAATAGAATGAAAATACAAAATAAATGCAAATGCATTGTGGGGGAGGGGGGGAGGAGGGGGGGGGGGCGGGGTCACACTCTGGGGAGCAGTTCTATTGAGTCATGTGCACCAACATGTTGGAGCAGTAGGACGTCCTCACTCTTGTACACTAACCGTAAGACGCAGGGAGGGAAACCCTGAATTAATGAGCGAGGAAACGCATTGAATGCAGATTCCCTCACCGGTGTGGTGTGTGCGAAAAATGATTTGAGCCAAATGCTTTGGCCACGTCTCAACCCACTGTGTTCAACAACGTGCTCCGCCGCCATCACCTAAACACAAAACCAGGAAGCACTGCTCCACCGACACTTGGATCAGTGTCATGGAGAACTGCAGGTAATCCGGTGGTCCGGGCATCTTGTCAGGAGGCCGCCTCGGCCCCCCTCCCTTCGGAGGTTTACCCGGCACGTCCAGCCTGGAGGTAGACCCAGAACTCGCTGGACGGACTACATATCCCATCAGGCCCTTGGAGACGCCTCGGGATCCCCCCCACAGGAGGGTAGCGTGACCGGGGAGAGGGATGTCTGGGACACCCCGATTGGCCGGCTGCCTCCGCGACCCGATCCCGGGTTAAGCGGGGAAAAAAATGGATTGACGGATGTTGTTTGTCCAAACAACATTGTATCTTGTTCTATACTTACACTGCTTGAATATGAGGAGGCAGGCGTCACACTCAACGTCCTCTAGTCCATTTTAAATACCTGATGGATACCACTTTTGTTGTTGATTACTTCACATCAGCAAATGAGTAAATAGTTGACTCACATCCACTCGCTGCAGCATGAAAACGCTGCTTACACACTGATCCACCAGTAATAATAACCCAATCGTGTAATTTGTTTTATAATAACGGAACAGCGAGAGGGGCCGTGCTGCTGCATGATAATAAATTGTTTTTACTCTCGTAGTACAGTTTGCTTTAATTACCTCCGCCAAGGAGGTCATGTTTTCACCGCTGTTCGTTTGTTGGTTTGTTTGTCGGCAGAATTATGCAAAAAAAAAATGACTGAGCGCGAATTTCCCCCACAAAACCTGCGGGAGGGATGGGACATGGGCCAGGCCAGAACACCCATTACATTTTGCCGCAGATCCAGGAAAAAAAGAAAAAAATCAAGTTCTTGCTCCTTCCCTTTTACATTGCGAATTTTCACCAATTTCCCAGGAAATAATATTTAGGGGCCTGAAATCGAGGAGGTTGGCGTGATTGACTTTTAAAAGGGGGACTGTTGGCCCTTGTCTGAGGTATGGGCTCCAGTGAGTGCCATCCTAGTTTCCTTAAGGTTTTGAATGTAGGACTACAGAGCAGTTTTACTTTGTGGCTACTTTAACTACAGTAAAAGACCACCGCCGTGAACTACAGCCACCCTCATCTGCAGCCTGACAACCTGGGTCCAACTCATTCTACCTCGTGACAGGACTGAATCTCGCAAAAGCGTAAGGGAAGTCCAACCATACCGAGCGTTCCATAGATCCAAGGAATTTATTCTCGGCAGGTGACGTCCGCTCCATGCTACGTGTGCGGAGGATCGTCATTTTCGCACAATCTTTCAAAGTTCACGATCATTTCACAAAACCTCGTCAGCCTGTGGTGGACCCGGGACCAGTCCCCGATGACGGGATCGGGACCTCCGTTGACATTTTTAAAAAAAAAATTTAATGTGCAGGAGGTGGCCTCCCCCTGTCCGCTTGGATTAAAGAACCGCATGCTCTCCTTGATGCTAATGACGCAGTCCGTCAGCCTGTCTTTTAATGGAATTTAGGCCAGACGTGACAGGAATGCCTCCCCTCTTCAAAGTCATGCCGTCAGATGGTCCCTCGCTCATCGACTGCCAGGGTGGAGGATGCGAGGAGTCAAGCACCCTCAGCCTTTGCTCTCTGCGTGGGCTCATCTCCTGGATATCTGTCTCTTTGGGGGCGGCCATTTTAATATTCAAAACCAAGCAGAGAGAACAAGTGCAGAGGGACAGCGGCCATTTGAATAATTGAAGAGGCTCAGTAGTGCTAGAGGATGCTCTCTCCCCGTCTCTCTCTCTCTCGCCACCATACTTTCCCTTACATCTTTATATATTTTTTTTTTCCCAGGCTTTTTAAAAAAAAATGTTATCACGGCTTCTTGAAGTTTGTCCCAGAAAGCAGTCTGGGACATGCACTACCGCGGCAGCCCGATCCAGCGATCCCAAAAGGCTGATGGGAGCGGATGGAAAAGGAGGAAGACAGGAAGAAGAAATGTCTCACAGAGAAAAGAAATACAGAGGCCAAATCTGTTTTGACTGAAAAGTGGCGGCGGACCAAAATGCGGGATGAAAGGGAATCAACTGAAGCCATCTCTGCCCATAATTTGTTAAACACTTTTACACGGCTTTTCCCATCTGCGTCCTTCAATTTGTTTGACAGACTTTAAAGCCGGGAAGTCTAAATAAGTCAGTGAAAAAGAGGCGTCTTCCTCCTAAAAGACTGGATGAAGCATTCGGACGTTTTTTAACTTTCAAAAATCTTTCTTTTCTTTCCTTTTTTTAAGTCACATCTCAAGCAGTTGTACGATAACTATTTGAGGCTCAGCGGACGTGATATCAAAAAAGTAAAAGTGATACATGTTGCGCTTTTTGCTAATCGCCCGAAAGCTCTTTGTCGAGGTCAAGACCATCAGGCCGCATTTGCCTTTAGCAGAGATAAGCGAAGGCGGGCGCAGCTTGACGTACAGTATTTTCATCAAGCGTTTCCACTGCTCCAGCTATATCGCTGTTTGTTTGGATAAAGGCTGAGCGTAAACGTCTGTCTGTCTCCGTCTCCGTCTCCGTCTGTCTGACATTCAAGCTTGACGGAATCCTGCAGGACTAGGATGTGACTCAGTCGAGCGCAACACCTCCGCCAAGGCCCCAACAGTCCCCTCGAATTCAATCAAGCTGCAAAAATGGCGCACGCTCGGAAATATCAGTCCCTGAAGTACGCCCATTGTTTCTCTATTCTTCATAAAGATCCATGCGTTGTGTTTTTGCCTCCCGTTTATTTGGATGTTGGATGTGTTTGTCAGCAGAACTACTGAACATATTCCCACAAAACTTGTTGGAAGGATGGGACACGGGCCAAGACAGAACCCATTACATTTTCTGGCGTGTATCTGGGAAGAAAAAAAAAATCTACTACCTTTAACGTTGCAAGAATTTACCAGGGAATTAATGCATGTATCTTGATGAAAAAACAAACAAACAGGCGTATCTAGGGGAATGATATCTGACTGTGTGCAATTTGGTGCGACTTGCTGTAATTTAAGGGAACTGCTGGGTCTTGGCAGAGGTATGCGCTAGACTGAGGGATATTCCAGTTCCCTGGGAAATCGGTGCGAATGTCAAAAAAAAAATCATCTCGCATTTCATTAAAGAAAAAAGAATCCTTGATCCGCGCCAAAATATAATGGGTTCCTTCCAGATCCCATCCTTCCAGCAAATTTCGTAGAGGTCCTTTTTTTTTTTTTACGTAACAAACAAACCAACTCACCAACGAAACACAAACCTCCTTGGCGGAAAAAAAAGTGAGAACCAAACTCTTTTCAACGTCGCCTTTTCCCGTGGAAAAAAATAGAAGAAAAATTGAAGTAGCAGAGGCTGTCAAGCTGTCACATCAGCTTTAGACTCTTTGTGTCGAAACACCACCCATGAAGCCCTTCGTGGGCTGGAAGTCTTTGGCGTCGCCGCTGTGTGGATTCAAAACGGGGCTCTAAATAAGACATACAGTATATATTAATATTGTCCTTGCATGGAAAACAATGTAATGAGGGAGTAGATTGTTGGAGCAGCGTGTGGTTGACATTGATTTGATTGAGCAGAACTGCTGAGGCTTTCATTTACAGCAACACGGGGTGTGTGTGTGTGTGTGTGTGTGTGTGTGTAAAACCCCCCCCAGTTCCCTGCACCTTTTATTTTAAATTTGTTTTCTGCTCAGGGGATCTCGAGGAATTAAAATTCATGTTTCATCAAAGCCTGAAAAAAAGAGAAAATGCTGAGAAGAGAAAATATATCAAATGTATCTCTGGTAAGAAAAATTACGTCGGAGTAAAGTTCAGTGGGTAACGAAGGAAACGGGCTAAAAGGGACGAGTTGTGTGTGTGTGTGTGTGTGTGTGTGTCTGTGTTCTGACTTCCACAGACGTAGAGAAGGAACTTGAAATGTTTTCAGAGAGAGATACTTAGGGAAGAGTATCAGGGCCACGCATAAGGGGGAAAAAATGAGGCCGAAGATTTATTTATTTTTTATTTAACATTTCGATAATAAAGTCGAAATGTCGAGTTTAAAGTCGAAAATAGCCCTGAACGTACGTGTTGTGGTGCCAGTTCAGCTTTCACACATCCACGTTGACTAGCGTTAGCAAAGCTACGCTAGCTCCGGTAACTGCGCGCCTCTCGAAATTCATTAACGGTTGTTTGCAATTGAACGTTGTCGTGTCAGGACGCACGTTGAAGTTCATGTTGCAAACACCCGTTGTCACCGCATCGTTTCTTCCAGATTCAAGCTGCTGGAAAGTGTCACAACTTTCGACTTTATTCTCGAAATAGTATTTCAACTCTATTCTCGACATTTTGACTTTATTCTCGAAAAGTTAAAGAAATAAAAACAAATCTTCCCCCTCATTTTTCTTCTTCTTCTGACTGGCCCTGATACTCCTCCGTAGATCCTTTAGTTGCATCAATGGAAACTGATTAATAACAAAAAAAAAAGGGAGGAGGGGGGGTCAAAAACTTACGAGCCAGTGTCACACTTTTTAATTGTCCGACAAATTAAAACCTTATTACTCACTTTGACCTCGTCACGGCAAATCAGTTTAGGAAGGACTGCGTGTTTTGGCTTTTGACGCTTACATACTGACAGCCGTTGTGTTCAAAAGACCATTTAGCGGCAGCGTTTTAACAATGACGAATCGCAGCACAAGGACAGAGTTTAGCCTCTGACTTTGATTCAAGCAAAAATGATATATATATATTTTTGAAATCCCTTTTTTTTTTTGCTTGTGTTCCTCCCACACGCACTTTTTCATCTCGGCTGTCTGTAAACTGTCAAGGAGGCGCAGGACTTCATTATACAGTGGATAAACACAACTGCTTCCAGCTTTCTCGGCTAGATAAGACTTGTGATGTATTAGATAACTGTCAAAGATAGATTGAAAGACAAATGACCAGCTTAAAGTGTTAGTAGGAAGGTGTTGTTTTTTTTTTCCCCCCGCCGCGTTTGCTCACTGGCATCGATTCTGTAAGTTTCTGAAACTCCACGACTTCTAAAGATAGTTCTTAATCGTTTTTTGATCAGGCAGCAATTTAATCTGCAGCTATTTTAAAAAACAGATTCATCATTCCAAGTTGCTTTGAAACTCTGACCATGGCGACGTTTTGGTGCGTTGCCCAGTGGCTCCGCCTCTTAGCTCAACATTCAAATTTCTCAACAACTATGCTGGACGGTAGATTGTGATGAAACTGTGCACAGACAGTCATGTTGACTCCTGCTGACATTGGTGATCCTCTGACTTCTCATCTCCAGCGCCATCATCACTTCAACTCGCAGAGCCATCATGGTGAACCTCTCGTCCTGTTTGATCAGACAGTTCTCACTTCTGGGAATATTTGATTTGGTTTTCTAAAAGTCCAATTGAATTGCTTTTTGGGTTTAGACTGTGTCAACTGAAACATGGTGACAACAACTTGGGACTTTTTTTACCAAGCGCACCTACATAGCTGCACAAGCAGTATTTTTTTTGTGCCTCTGTGTGTGTGTGTGTACAAAATATCTCAAAAACACATGGACAGATTTTCACCAAACTTGGTGGCAATATTACTTGGGCTAGTATCTGCAGATGATTCACTTTTGGAGTCGATAGGTCAAAGGGGAAAGTCAACAAGAATATGGTCCTTTTCCAAGATTTCCCCGCAAATAACAGGCCTAAAGAGACAATCTAAAGCGCATGTTGATCAGAAAATGATCGTTGTTATATGAAATCCTATGATAAATGATAACAAGAAGAAGTCAACTAAAAAAAAGGAACGTTTTTTCAAGGTATCTTTGCCTCATAGGACTTTGGACACGATCTAAGGCTTACATTGAAAAAACATTTAAAGTCTCCCTCCAGTCAAAAATGTGTTTTTCTTCTAATTCTGTCCTCTAACATGTCTGACATTGACTATAGGGACTTGTGTCTGAGCACATGTTGTCACTATAGAGGTGTTTTCAAATTCCTCTCCTGGAGAAGGAGATTTCTGTGCCACTTATCTGCAATTTTTTTAATTCAAAACAAATCCTGGTCAAGCTAGATTTGGTATGTCACAAATACAGAAAGTGTAGGTGCAGGTGTGTCAGCAAACAGTAAGCGTTAGCATTAGCAGTTAGCATCCACAAGAGGACACCAGGTGTGTCAGCAGACAGTTAGCATTAGCATTAGCGGTTAGCGTCCACGAGAGGATGGCAGGTGTGTCAACAGACAGTTTGCGTTAGCATTAGCAGTTAGCGTCCATGAGAGGATGGCAGGTGTGTCAGCAAACAGTAAGCGTTAGCATTAGCAGTTAGCATCCACGAGAGGACGCCAGGTGTGTCAGCAGACAGTTAGCATTAGCATTAGCAGTTAGCGTCCATGAGAGGATGGCAGGTGTGTCAGCAAACAGTAAGCGTTAGCATTAGCAGTTAGCATCCACGAGAGGACGCCAGGTGTGTCAGCAGACAGTTAGCATTAGCATTAGCGTCCACGAGAGCATGGCAGGTTTGTCAGCAAACAGTAAGCATTAGCATTAGCGGTTAGCATCCACGAGAGGACGGCAGGTGTGTCAGCAGACAGTTAGCGTCAGCATTAGCAGTTTGTGAAAGTTTTATGGCTGAATCTCACCGAAGTTGCCGCTAGCCATCTTGTAGCGCACATTGTTCCACCGATCAACCTAGCGCAAGCAGCTGTGATGGGCGGGGCCTGTGTTATTTACATATCATGAATATTCATAGTCTTGGAATTGAGGGAGAGAGAGTGGATGGTTTCCAGCCCCATTTCAGAGGGTTTTTTAAAAACATTTTTGGGGGTAAACTATGTTAAACAAAATATAAGGCATAGCTTATCATTTTTATATACTTTAAAATGTGACGAATGATGTCGTCGTAGCGTCACTATGACGTCAAACAATGACATCATATAGTGTGGTGCAGCATTATCTTTGCAAACAATAAGATTACAGAAATGATCTACGGTTTATTTAGATTAATCAATCATTCGTAATCATAACGTTTAATTATGACATCTTGATGATGTCGTAATCAAATGGCATTATCGCAACAGTTCTCTAACATCCTATAGATAAAATGATTAATCGTGAAAAAACAATCACCCAATTACTCGATAATGAAACCGATCATTAGCTGCGGCTCCCTTTCCATCATTTGGCGTTTGGACGACGATGGCGGCGTAGAGTGCTGCCGGTCCAAAAATCGGCCACCGCTTGCCACCCGGCGACCTGGTGACAGAGAAGCTCGTGAATCGCCTCATTCTCATCCTCAGACAGTTTGGGCGACGCCACGTCATCCCTGTTACGGAAGCATCTGCCTCCCGTCGATCCTCTGACACTTCATTCAGATTGTTTCCTAACAGCGCTCTGCAGATAAACTGTAATTACTTGCTCCACCTCAGAGGCTCGCACTAAGCTCTCATTTGATTTCTCTTTTACTGTGTGTGTGTGTGTGTGTGTGTGTGTGTGTGCGTGTGTGTGATCAAAACAACATGTACTACATTTTCACTTATGACTGATTTAAATTCATCTCTGTTCTCTCCTAGGTCTCATTGTGCACAGCGCGACCTCAGTGGCCGGGAGTCGCTCTGTCACGTCGCTGAATTGTGCTCCATTATGTCACCTAATGAGACGGGCTGTTCATCTCACATCTCGAAAACGGAAGGCGCACACTCAAGTCGTCTCTGTGCGAGAGCAGGTCGGCCAGGAAGGCCCTGAACCTCGTCGCACGCGGTCCACCTGTCTGTCGTACACACACGCGCGGCGGATTGAGATGTTCCCCATTCATGTGGCCGCCGGCAGTGAAGGCAGACAGTAAGTAGGCAGGTTATCAGCCACGCGGAGGTTGCCAAGGTTACTTTTGTCTGCTTCAGCAGCATTTGTAAAAAAAAAACGACAAGAACAACAAACAAAAAAAAACCTCTTGCTGATGATGAGGTTGGAAAAGAAGGTAAAGGTTTCAGTTAGTCCGAAGCAATAGGCATTATTTCTTCAGTGTAGCTGGAGTTTAACATGGTACACACACACACACACACACACACACACACACACACTGATAAATCCACATGTTGAATGTGATGATTTAAAATGCAGATTGTGGAAATGCTCCTTTTTTTGGAGGGGTGGGGTGGGGGGTGGGGGGACTGGATGGAGACTGACGCCTGTAGGTGGCAACCATACCTCATCGACAACTGAATCACACGTGGACGCGCACCCCACGCTCGCACGCACGCACACGCGCCCACAGACACACACACACACACACACACACTCTCAAGAGACGTCGGATCTGGGCTCCGTGCGTCAACGCCATCGATCCCCGGTATGATTAACGGCCGCCGGGTGATTAGCGCGGGCAGATGGACGGACAGGCGCAGTGGTCAAAGTTAAAGTGGCCCCATGGCGATTAGACGGGAACACGCTCAAGCCTACGCGCGCGCACCTGTGAATGTAAAGTGTACACACACACACACACACGTACACACGTGACTCGCGCGCGCGCGCGCGGCAGAATCCGTGATTCCGACGCGCGCTCGCCATTCAAGTCATGGACTGCGGCGAGCGGCGGAGCCATTAGGAGCCGGTGGCGGAGAAAGCCCCGCTTTTGGTCGCGACGCACGGACGCTGCTGCCGCTCGCACACCGCCGCTCGGACCGGACCGGATCGGACCGGACCGGACCGGACCGGGCCGGACACAGGCTCCCTGACTGACAAGCGGAATTATTATTACTAATAGCCGGCGCTTATGTAATCAATACACCGGGTTGCGCTCGGGGGGAACGGAGGAGGAGCAGGAGGAGGAGGAGGAGGAGGGGGGACGGGGGGGGGGGGGGACGCAGCATCTCGCCGATTCCTCTTGATAGAAAATGCTGTAGACCATATGCTCTGCGATGTTTTGTTTTTTTTTTCGGAGGAGAGAGCAGCCTGTGACAACCCCAGTCGTCCTGGTGCGACGCGTGCGATGGTTGCAGCGGGACGGATGCCCTTAATTCTTATCCAATAGGATATTCTTTCTTTCTTTTATATATTTTTATTTTATCTGTGTGTGTGTGTGTGTGTGTGTGTGTGTGTGTGTGTGTGTTTTCTGCTGACCTTAACAGCAGTGCTGCAAATAGGCAACCGCTAATTGTCACCTCAGTCCATCCCACCGATCACACACTCGCGTCGGAGAGACCCCATATGACTCTTTAACCGCCACGCTCGGCACGTCCAGGAGAATCGGATCCACTTTGGTTCCCCTTCCTTTTGTCTCTTTTCTTTTTTAATGGGTCAAATGTGATTCGGCCATTTGGGAAGAGGGAGCCACCGGTGGGAGTCAATTTTTGGACTGTGACTGGTTTTGGAAGAGGAGGAGGAGGAGGAGGAGGAAGGGGGTGCTGGTGGTGCTGGTGGGAGGAAAGGGCCTATACAGACTTGCCCCCCCCCCCCCCCCCCCCCATCAGAAACTCTGCAGGATTCTCCCTCCGCCTCGGTCCAGACTAGAGGAATATCTCCGGGTCCAGGGCGCCGGTCGTCCGGAGCCACGCAGCATCCGAGGGGATGGTGGCCGCGGCGCGCGTCCGCGCAACTCTTTCCGAGTGTTCGGCATTTTACGCAGGCGAGCGTCTCCACTTGTGATCGGGAGAGAAGGGGCCGTGGAGACGCGGACCGCAGCAGCCGGGCTCCCCCCCCCCCCCCCCCCCCCCCCCCTTTTCACATGGAGATTTTGCGGACTCGGTCGCACTGCAAATCTTGAAGAAGAAGAAGAAGAAGAAGAAGAAGAAGAAAAAAAGCCGGGGGAACCGGGGCCCTGCCGATTCCTCCCGCACGGCTCCCACATGCCCCCGATTCCATTTATTCGAAAAAAATGCGTAAGTGTGTTTTTCTTTCTCTCTCTCTTTCTTTCCCAAAATTGGATTCAGACCCGCTCGAGGATGCTCGGTGTGTGACATGCTGGTTGTGTGTGTGTGTGTGTGTGTGTGTGTGCGTGTGTGCGTGTTCCCATTACTCATCGCCATTTAGCCCGTTGATCTGTGCTTGTGTGCTCAGATAGGCTTGCATGGAACCAAAGATACTTTTTTCAGACGTGTCCTGTTTCACCTCAATAGGTAGGTTATGTCTTTCGAGAGTGTGTGTGTGTGTGTGTGTGTGTGTGTGTGAGGGAGAGACAGAGAGCTGCAAAGAGAGATGGAGATTAAGATTGATGGGGACAGGAGAGAGGTTGAGGATGTGTGTGTGTGTGTGTGTGTGTGTGTGTGGTCGGTGGTGGTGGTTGGGGGGGTTGGGGGGTTAGCTGGTGCAACAAATTGTGTGTTTGAGCGCCTGCTACAGAGGCTGTGTGGGTCTGTTTTAGTCCCTGTTACCAGTAGGACATTACTGCTAGAGGAAGGAGAGAGAAAGGGGGGGGGGGGGGGCTACGTCATATGGTAATTCAAATTCAGTTCAGGTATTTCTCAGCATAACACGTTTGCAGCAAGAAAAGGCAAAAAGAGAGCGCCCGGCTCGGCCAGGTGGGCAGACTGGCCCACAGGAAGGACGCGATGAGTTGGATCGAGGGCGAAGCAAAAGCTTCGAGCTCTCATTCCATAGAATCTGCTCATGTCCAACCTCGTGCACACCCTCCCTCTCTCTCTTTCTCTTTCTATATATACATATATATATATATATATATATGTATATATATATATATGTATGTGCTTCTGCGTGTTGACCCAGTATGTCTTCAAAAAAACCCCAGCAGGAGCACAGGCACCCATGGGTGATGCACCTCCGGCAGAAACGAGGTTGTCACGCCTCCTCATAGCACAGCCTGAGCGAAGATTATCCAGTTCAGTTTTTTGGGAGTTTTTTCTTTAACATTTCTAAACTGTCAACTCCTGCAGCTGTAGCAGCCACGGAACAGCATTTGAAAATTAAAATTAAAAAAACATGTGCATTGGAGCAGGAGCTGTCCGGCAGGCGGGAGGTGCTGAAAATGCCCTGATGCTAAAAAGAAAAGAAAAAAAGGAAATACTTGGTGTGTTGGTTGGGAGAAGGGGGGGGTGGGGGGGGGGGGGCTGCATTCGGAGCAGCCGTCACATCTGAAATTGCTCGAGCTGCTGCAGCACAAGAAGCATTCCACTTAAACCCCGGGACCGGTTTGTCCTCGAGTGTACACTTCCCGTGGTGATTTTTTACGGCCTGCCCCGTAAAATGAAGGACACAGTCTGAGTGTTTAAGAATGGGGTCTGTCGTGGGTGGCCCCCCCCCCCCCCCCCCGCCCCCATCCCATCCACATTTCACCTATGGCCTGTTTTGATCGGAGATGGAGCTGGTGTGTGATGGTTTGAGACTGTGAATGGAATCATTTCTTGCAAATGCTGCATTGCCATTTCGCTCGGTACAGCTCGACGCACCACCGGCGGCGTCGCCGACGAGTCGCACAGCTTGTAGTAAAAAGATGCACGGCATTGACTTCCTGTTTCGGCCGGGCTTTGTACAGTCAAGAATTTGGGTTTTGCGAACGACATTGCATTCAGTTCCACAGACTGTGACTCCGGTGCACCGTCATTTCCTAGTAACCGTGTGAGATTAAGGCCACACACCGTTAAGTGTCTCAGGGCATCGGGCCACTTTGAACCACCCGAGCTGACAAAAAACTCAACAGAGCAAAGTGCCGTTAGCATTATTAAATCCCCCCCCCCCCCCCCCCCCCCCCCCAGCTGCTTGAACTTTAAAGGTGGTCGGGAACATTGTTTCAGGAACAACCGCCAGCCCATGGGCTCAGCTTTGGCCGAGACCGGTGACCGTTACCGCTGCCAGGGTGGTCACCACGATTCTGGGGGGGGGGACGACCTCCCCGTCACGGCCCCGCGGTTTTGGATTTGTCACCTTTGTAACGCTCCTCTGTCACCGCGGCCGGAGACACCGAGAGCGTATATATGCGAAACGTGATCGTTCTGACAGGCGCAGGGTATTTTCTTTTTGGCGTTCACCTGCCCGCCGAGGGAGCGGGTGGATGTCAGATCGTGCCAGGACCACTCAGCAGAACAGCCCTGACAGAAGCCGTCACTGTGGGATGGAGGCACTTGGGCGAATAGATTACTTTTCATGCGTGACACACACACACACACACACACACACACACATGCAGTCAACCTCTGGTTCAGGACAGGGTGAACCGTCTGAGGTTCCTTTTGTTTTTTTGCCCCTCAGTAAGCCAGTGCTTTTCTGTAAAACAGTCAGTTTATGCACTGTAGGGGCTTTTTTTTACGCGATGCATCGCGGTACGTCGCCGTAAATGTCTGGTGACAAGCCGCCTCCTCACACCTCACACACACATTTGTTGTGAGTTGATTCATGGCGCCTTGACTATCTTTTTTTTCTTCTTTTTCTCGCATCAGCAAACATCAGAGTCAAGGTAAACACTACATGCATCTGTTCCTCGCAGGTGGCTACGCCGTCTCAATATATCTTCGCGGCGTCATCGTCCCTTCAGGCACGCTCGCCGGCTGTAAGTCAAACAATGTACATCGCTGAAGATCGGGCTTAATATACTTCGATAATCAGCCGTCTATAAAAAGAGTCAGAGATTTGTTCTTTGAGGGACAGCTGCCAAAATTAGCAGGCAAGGGAGTCTGCCAAGAGTTTTAACATGGAGTACAATGTTAATTGCTTTAAAGGTGACATATTATGCTCATATTCAGGTTCATACTTTTAATGTGGGTGAACCACTTGAAAAGGTTAACAGGCTCTAATGTTCAGAAAAGGCATCAGTGTTCTCACACGGCCCACTCCTGCAGCTCCTCTTTTCACCCTCTGTCCAAAATGCCTGGATTTCTTTAAGTCCCGCCCCCTCCCGATAACCCCCCGCCCCAGTCTGCTCTGATTGGCCAGCTGGGTCCAGTCTGCAGCAATTGGTCAACAGATTTCAAAATGTGCAGGAAATGTCAGGCCCCCATTCACCAGAGGAGTTGGTCACCCCCAAAAGATTCCAGCTGTGACATCACAAGCAGAGAGAAATCTGAACCGGTTGTTCATAGCCAGGCTGTAGGGCTTAGCCAGCTCACAAAAACACGACAGAGTGGTCTTTTCACACAGTTTGTGGGCCGTGCAGGCTCCACAGATACACACATCTATGTGCACAAACACTGAAAAAGAGATTTTTGCATAATATGTCACCTTTGAGGTCCAGTTACAACATCTGTGTGGAATTCAAATTCCTTTATTTTAGACGTCGAGCGTCCTGTCAGTCAAACCAGGATTCATAATTCATGTACTTCTCTTTTGGTTGTTGGTCACAACCACAAAAAAAAAAGAAAAACTAGGCCACCGGTTGCTGCAACCAAGTCTCATTATGATTTCAGTGTGACATCGTCAAGACAAGAAAATGTGGTTCCTCGGTTGTTGTACTTACAAATCCAAGTGTGTTCGGCGTCGGGCTACGACGGTTGTACTGACTTAAGCTGAGAGGCATGAAAGATTCACTCAGTGCCGAAACAATTTGTCGATAAATGATTAATTGACAACCTCCGAGATGTTGGATTTGCTGCTTTTTCTCTCTTGTTTCACATCATTACATATTTACTACCTCTGCGTTTCGGGGGGAGATGACAATTTTAAAGGCGTCACCTTGGGCACTGGGAAAACGCGATGAGCGTCTGCCGGCATTTGAAGGGATAAATTATTATTTTAAATTATTAAAAAATGTAAAAATAAAACTAAATCAAGACAGGAATCCCTCATTCAAACAACAAAATATTTTTTTTCTGAGTCTAAGCGTTTCCCTTTATTGAGTAAGTGGCTGTGTAACCTAAACAATTCTTTGTGTATTGACGGCGTTTGTTAAAAACTACAGCATGTCTTTATTTGCTGACACGATGAACTGGGATTAGATTAATACCCATTCTCGTTAAAAAGCTTTGGGTTTCAACCTGTCAACAGTGAATATGCTGATTCATTTCCATACCACTATCTTCTCCATTGCACTTTTGGCGACTGATGGGGGCAGTCGGCGTGTTTGAGGGATTGGCTTTTTCTTACGCGGGGGCACTGTCGTGTTGTTTCATCAATTCATATTGTCGCCGGGGCCTCCTTGCATGCTTCCGCCGTGTGATATGAGGATTGGTGTTGGGGGAGCGGTGATAATTTATGGCCCGAGGTCCCTCAGGGCTTTGCGCTTTTTAAAATTTTTTATCTTAACTAATACAGAAGGATTGTGTGCATGTCTGTGCCGCGCGCGCGTTCCGCGTGACATAAATAAGCAAAGTGGGATGCAGCCTGAGATTAGACCGACTTGCAGCCCGGCTCCACTCTGATGGATGGCGGTGTGTATCTTTACCGTCGCACCTCCAGCAAAACACGTGTTGGTGTCAAGTCGGGGAGACGGGGGCGCCCGTCTGAACGGGCTCGGGCTGCTCGGGTGTGAAGGAGTCCGACGCATTGCCAGGCTGGAGAGACTTAGTATTCACACTGTAGCAGCTTACGTTGTGCCTTTTCGCGCACCACAAAGAGGATTATTCAGCGAGCCCCGCTCTGTGTCACTCACGAAGCCTGCGTTTCTAGAAGAAGAAATCGACAAATATTAACGTGAAGGGGGCTGGGTCTGCGTGTGTCTGCACTGTAGATCCGCTGCCGTTCGTTATAGCTCAGTGGGGCCCTTGCGTAGAGCAACAGTGTTGACGCCTGTGGAAAATCATAACTTATGGCACCAATGTCATAATGACTCATTGACTGTTTTGACTGCAGCCGTCGGCGCCGTATTTCGCCATCTGTGCCGTGCACCATGTGTCTGCAGTGGCCTGCAGCCGCAGCAGCCACCAGCCATCAGCTCCAATCAGAGCCTCTGTTAGAAAGGGTATGTTCGGGCTGCGGGTGCCGCGGTTCAACCACGCGGCCACTTCCCCTCAAATGCCATCCTTTCCCTGCACGGAGTCCCAACGACCTACACGCATGCAGTTTGGCTCAAAAATCTCAGGTCAACATTTTTTCCCCTGCGCGATTATAGCCGCGGCGGAGCTGTGATGCGAGGCGCAGCCGAGTTCCGCCCACTGCACTGAAGAATGCATAATCACAGCAAACAATGCCCTCAAGGCAATCATGCCTTCTCTACTGATGCTCTGCTGTTTTTTCTTCTTCTTCTTCTTCTTCTTCTTCTTCTTCTTCTTCTTCTTGTACCATTTCAGAAAGTTTTTTCTTCAGATTGGAGGAATAAGAATAGACAACAGTTGATTTCAGCTTACACGACAGCACACGGAGGCCGTGCGTCATGTGAATTATTATTGGCGAGTACGCGCAGGGGGGGATGCACTTTTGACGGCTGGTTTCATTTTGGATGAAAGCAGTCGAGTTCACAGTCGGACAATTAACCAGTTGGATGTTTCATCTGCTCTCATCTCTATTTCACCGACAAAAAGAGTGGAAACAATTCAGCGATCAATACCATCAATGAATAGAATAGAATAAGTATGAAAGATACCGAGACATCCAGGTTGAAGCTTGGCTTTTTGCTCATTGGTCTCGGGTTAGGGTTTACAAGTCCTAAAGTTCAAGTATGGTCTCTCAAATTTTGTGTGTGGCCTAAACATGGAAGAAAATTGGATTTCTGGGCACATTTCCGCACTTCCAAATCACAAAAACAACTCGTACTGGGGTGTAATTTATGTGGGGGGAAAGAAACTTGAGCTTTACCTGCTGGAATGTCCGCCTTTGTGTTGTGTGTTACAAAATATCTACATTTGAAACATGTCCCCTGTCCCTTCGCGGGCGGGCGGCAGCTTGGATTCACAGCTGTGACAACCCGGAGAGACAGAGGGGCTGAAATGAACGTGTCAGAAAATGTCCATATAGAAGTATTATCCATATCTCCCCAGTCCATCTGTATAGTATAGTGTTCCAAACAGTCAGGCGTTTGCCAAAATGCGGTGCTATAGCGAGGGCCTGTGAGACGCTGCGAATATGGATGGACAGCGGAGAAGTATATTTAGCTGCAGGAGGGACTCTGAAAGTTTTCTCTCGCTGTTGGAATCCGTGCTGTAAAATGCCCAAAAAATAAAATCTATCATCCTCTGCGAAGGAGAAAGCTACAAACCTTTAAAAGAAAAGTGCTCTCTTTTTCATCCTTCAGGGACTGAGCGTTTGGAGTATTGGTGAGGAACTCCTTCACCTTCAGGAATTCGGTCCAGAAATGAATAGAAACAGAAACTACCCTTTCTTATGGTTTAGAGGTTGAGAATGTCTAGTAAGTGGTCCAACGTTCACATTACTTTCTTATCGATGAAGCTTCCTGAGAGGTGCAGCAAATTGAGCCTGACGTGAGAAACAAAGCTAACACATTGAGCAATTTGGGTTGAGTCCAGATTAAATTCAAGTTAAGATTAATCTCAAGAGGAAAATGTGTTTTATAGAAATCTTTGGATGGCATTTGAAAAAATCTGGATAGGAAAGCAAACTACCATGTGAGCAGACAAACACACATGCGCAGTGCAGAGAGAAGCCACAGTTGGACACAAAAATCTATTAAAGTAGATTAAAGCTGGCAGTTCCTAATAATTCCTCCGAGCATGAACAGTTTGCGAGTGCGACCAGGGGGTCGTGTCATCGCTGGAAGTTGAGAACTAGCTGCAGTTGGAATCTGCTTGGGAGTTTGAGTGTGGATGCTGCCGGACGTTTGATGGAAAAAAAACCAAATAGTGGAACTAGAAATTTAACGGCATGCAGAAGAATGAAACATCCGATCTCAAGGTCTTCATCTGCACATACACACACACACACACACACACACACGGGCAACCAACTCGCTCAATAGTGTGGTAGGACAAACAATTGCCACGTCCGGCGTAGAATAAAGATGCTATCTGCTGGTTCTGGTTCTAGAGCCATGCTAACAGCTGCTAACAGAACTTACAGGCACGGTGTCGCTATGTGCCGAATGTTAAAGTCAACATGTTGAGCAGGTGGAACGCTCACTATGTTCAACTCCTTGGCTCAACGTGTTCGCCTGCTAGCGTTTCATAATCGACAGTAAACACAAAGTTGAGACTGTTGTGGGTTAATTATAGTTTTTGCAGTTTTGTTTTGAGATAAAAACTTGAATGATGACCAAAGTTTTTATAATTCGCACATGAGGGGAACGTTGTGAAACACAAATTTCATTGGAATTCATCATTCAACAGCTTAAAGACATTTCGCTGAAAACCATAGATTTCAACATTGCGACTGCATGTATCTTGAAGATGTAGAAATATTTTACTGGCAAACTGAGAACATCGGCATTTCGGGTGGAATTATGGGTGTTCGGGGTTCATCCTCAAATTTTCTTAGCGAAACTTGTCATTGTCAAGACTTGTCTGAAAAAGCCTCCAATGCAAACTTCATTGTGGAACTGAAGAGAATCTTGGAGATTGATGACTGGATGATAATGTCTGCACGACAGTTCATATCAGCCCATCCTGTAGTTGTTGAGATAATATTAGTCTGGGGCCAAAGTGGTGGACTGGCAGACCTTAGTAGCCCTACAAATCGTACTGGATTCCACCGTTTGGCTCCTGCCTCTGAAACTCTCTCAGTTCACTGCACCATAGAGACTTTCCTGGAGGATGTCCTGATGTCAGACGCTCCGGTTTCTCCCTTTGACTTTTTGTGGTTTGCGAATCAGAGATTCACAGAAGGCAAAGAGAGAGAGAGAGAGAGAGAGAGAGAGAGAAAAAAAAAAGAGAGAATCCAGCCTTTACACTGCAAAGGGCAGTTTGCATCACGATGGGTCTATTGTGGGCCGGCCACAAACACGTTTGCGCAGCACGAGTGTCGCTTCAACAAGCGCAGCAGAGAATCCATAGCAGCGCTGCGCAATTAATCTAACTGCAACCGCAATCTGCCACACGCAGACGCGCATCGTGACAGCCTCATCCTCTGTGCGCGCCGTCTGCTCGTCCTCCACGGCCCCTGAGCAACGCGATGACCCGTCAGTTTCTCCTTTCGGCAGTGGAGCGTGTGCGGCGCGTGGTCACATGACCGTCCGGTAGAAAGACCGGCTGGAAATGAAAGGCAACGAGCAAAAGGAGGGGGGGGGGGGGGCGCTTTCTAGTGTTTGGAAGCATTAAGGCCTATGACAAGAAGATTTGACCCACTTGGCAACATAAGAGACATGTTGCCCATTAGAGCTGCAGCTGTTATCGAGTAATCGATTAGTCATCGACTACTAAATGAACGAACGACTATTTTGATAATCGATTAATCCTTTTCTTAGCTTCCTAAATGTGAATATTTTCTGGCTTTCTTCGCTCCTCTATGACAGTGAGCCGAATATCTTTGGTGTGTGGACAGAACAAGACGTCGTCTTGGGGTTTAGGCATTTTATGGACACAACAACTTATCGATTAAACGAGAAGATAATCCACAGATTGATTCGATGATGAAAATAACCGTTGGTTGCAGCCCTAGTGTCCATGTTTATCGCGAGCAACGAGGGGATTTCAGAAAATGGACAGGAGGTACTAGTAGGCCTGTCAAGATATTCACGTTATCGACTTGTCGTACGATAAAGTGACATTTTTGTCGACGTCAATAATGTGGTAAGCGTGTTTTCTGACATAAGAATACATGTCAACCACAGTCTCGCCGCTTCTTATCTTCTCATCTGTTCTGGTCGTATGATTAATCAATTACTGGTTTGGTCAGTAAAATATCAGAAAATATGGACTTCTTAGTCTTCGAAAAAGGAGTTATCTAGGTACCAGTTGCAACCGGCGAACTATCCAAATGCAGTTTGCGAGGTTTCCACTGAGGGCATGCGTCTATTATATCGTTATCGCGATATTGTCCACAATAATAGTCGTCCGACCACATTGTGCCGCCCTGATCCGACACCCACCAGAGAGAGAGAGAGACACGTGAGCGGTCTGACATTCCATGTGTCAAGTTCGAACCCAGCGCAGGTGAAAAAAAAAAAGCGAGCCCTTGGAAGGTCTTCGCCTGGAAGCCCGGGCGAATCTCATTGTCTGCTTATCAGCCCTCAAATTGACTCCGCCTCACGGAGATATTCCCTCGGAGAATTAGGGATAATAGCCGAAGTGATGACTGTCATGATGAGTCCATATCTCGTTCAATGCCGCCCACCCTCCCCTTGCCCCCGTCTTTCCAACGTTCCCCCATTCATCAAATCCTCCACATGTTAATATGCTTTTTTTTCTTCTCCCTGCTTTATCTCGTGCCAGTTCATTTAGCTCAGATGCCCGTGTGATGGAAGCATCTTTAACGTTGCTCACGGACTTTTCATGTTGCGAACTGGCGAGGAACAGACGGCGATTCATGCCGCGCCGACGGGAGAGTTACCGGAATTCCGTGTAAGGATAACATTAATATCTTGTTCATTAATGCTTTGGCACCCGGCGCGGATTCAAGTAGCTGGAATACTCTCGATTGGCTTAATTGGCAAAAGATGAAACCCCAGCAACTGGCGCCAAGTCAAACACTACTAAACGGACAAGGGGACGTTGTAGCGCTGACGAGCCTCTTTAGCATGTGACTGAGCGTCGCCTCTGCTACAATTGTATTTTTAGATTTTTTCTTAAGACTTCTCTTCTGCTTGCAGTGTTTCCTGGACCGTTAGAACATCTCGTCCCCTCGTTGCCGTGAACTGATACATTATTGTTTGCCGCCCCCCCAAAAAAAAGAAGAAAAGAAGCATTTTGTCCTTTGGTATCCAAAAGGGGGAAAAAAAAAAGGGAAAGAGAGAAAAAAAGAGCTCCTGTGATGCTGTTCTCGCCGCCCTCGCATCCTCGATAGTAACAAAGTCACTTTGATACGTCGCGAGGAAAAGAGCGCATTAGGCCTCGGCTGAGGACCCGGTGCAGCTCGGCTGCCTGCATGACGTCTTGCGGCGCGTTTGTTCTTCTTCTGCGTCCTGCAACTGCTTTGAGTCACCGGAGACGCCTATGTCCCAAACGCGTTTACTTTGCGGCGCGCAACGGAGTAACGTCCTTCCGGGATCTGCGCCCGATCCATTTTTCTGCCGCAGCTCCGACTGCACGACGCAGGTGCATCTCGGTGCCTGCGGCGCCGCGGGCCGGCTTCAACGTCAACGTCACACGCTTCCCATAACACGCCGTCACCGTATCTAGTGTGGAGGAAGAATGTGGGCTGGAGGGAAGAGACGGTTCCTCCACCGTGAACGCAACTCTGCTGTTGAAGTGATTCTTTTCTTCTTCTTCTTACCGCCCCCCCCCCCCCAACGACAACAGCAGCAGCAGCAGCACGTCGGAGCCGTAGCTCACCTACAACATGCTGAGGTAGATGTAGCTGACGACGGCTAAAGCGGCTTTGTTCACGTTGCCGGCTGACACAGTCATTTCACGCAGCGGCCAATTGGCTTTTTTCCCCCGCGGGTCAGCGAATGGATCCAAGCAACAAATTATTTGAATGGGCTTGATTGGAACTAAACACAATTTGTTTTTTTAAAAAAAAATGATTTAAAGCAAACGTCTCATTTATTACCAGGCCTGTCACGATAACTACTTTTTTTGTTGAGCGATATATCGTCGCGGAGATGATATTATCGTCACACGAGTCGTGTGAGCTACCGGTCGCTGTGCCGCGCGAGGTCCTTGGACTCGCGTTGAGATCCAGACAGCACAAGCAATTTGAAGACACGGTGCCTTCAGAGAAACACTAAGAAATCCATGTTTTCTGACATTTTATCGACCAGACCAGTAATCGATTATTCATACGACGAGAACGGATGAGGACAGAGGCAGCGAACCCGTTCTTCTGTTCTTCTGTGGACACAGTGGCTATTGTTGAGGTCAATACAAATGATTGAGTTCATATGTGCGTATCGTACAGTGGGTCAATAACGTAATTATCGCGACAGGCCTAATTATTACTCATGTAGTAATATGTAGTAGGTATTATGTACTACATGCCAATTATGCGATTTACAGGCCCGGGGAAACTTTACGGATGTTATTAGTTGCGGGATAGAAATAAAATCCATCTGTCCAGATCAAATGGAATGTTATTCGTGATAAAGACCACACAGCTGTCGATTTTAATGCCATTTTTAAAGGCTTCGTTGACTACAAACAAGATTTCCTATGGTCTACATTTCACATGGTGGCAGATGCAGACACCTGTACAATTCATTTGCTGAAAATTTCAACTGCTACCCGCTGCTCCTCGGATCGTGTTTGGGATCGTTTCTCTATGTGTAAATATGTGTGGCCTTTTAAGGACGTCACCTAGTTAGTCAAGGAAAGCAAAATTTCACCGGCGGATTTATCAATAATGAAAAATAAGCATTTTGGCCGCGGCCCGAGTTGCCGAGCTCTTCGATCGTCGGAGACGGGACAACGTCTCTCGGTCGTGGCGTCTTTCCTCGCCAGGTTCTTCGAGGACGCAGCGCCAAAGCTTTATGTAAAGCAAGTCTTTATGTAATTCACACCTTTGGTAATGAAACCCACTAACAGTAATAGTGTTGGAGACGGCGGCGGCTGCTCGGGGGCCGACCCGCCGACCCGCTCGTGTTCGCCCGGGTCCAAGAACCTTCCTGCCGCCGAGAATGAAAACGCGACCGTGAAAACTCTGTGCCTCCTGAACGTCAACTCCTTCAGGCAGTGAAGAGAGAAGGAGAGAGACACGTTTTTCTTGGTGTTCCGTTGTTCAATTCAACACCGCGAGTGAGAAAAAACTGCTTTTTCTTGAGAGGGAGAGAGTTCGTCCCGACCGAGGAAGAGCGCGCTACCTCCTGGAAAATTGGAAAACTCATCCCCTCGAAATGGCTCGTTCATTCCGAACAGATCACAGCGAAGTCGCTGCAGCGCACAGTTATTATTATTTTTCGTTCTACCACATAGAATCAATTCATTGTTTGGTCTAATTTCCTGACGTCCTCAAGTTGTTTGTCTGGACAAAGAGAAGCCCGAAGTCCCTCACAACCAAGAGGCGTGTGTTATCGCACGTATGTGTCGATCATCGACAAATAACTGATTGTTTTGCGGCGGTGATTCAAACTCGGCCAATCTCATTCGGCACAGTGAAGCGGATGAAAAACCCCAGAAAAGAAACCATTTTCTGACAATCGGAGGTAATAATTTCAGTCAAGGATGCCAAACATTTTTCTGCTTTCAGACGCGGAAATTTAAAAAAAAAAGAAAATTCGACGCCTTCTCTTCGTCAGAAATGAAAGCAAATTGAATTTTTTTTGCGGTTTGGGTGGAAAAAACTAAAAACGAGCGGAATGGAACCACGTCGCCGTCGGGGCCTCTGGGACGGAACGCGACGGGGCACTCCTGGCGATGTCCCCGGTCACCGGCGACTGGCGCGACGTTGTCTCTGTCCGCTGCGTCGTCAAAAAACCAGTGTCTCTCCCAGTTGTGTGCGTTTTGTCTCCCGTTCCCCCGACGACAGGCAGACGATGCATCCGTGAATCATTTTAATGTAGAGCAGAGCAGCGAGGCTAAGGGGCATATGGCGTTGTTGGAGCAGAGCCCGCGCGGCTTAAGGCATGAAAAAAAAAAAACACCAACGACATGGACGTGGGCATGGGCAGGGACGGCCGGTGCATCGCGTTTCACGTGTGGTTTCCACGGCGAGCGCGCTGTTTATGCCATTTTCCTTTCCGAACGCGGCGGGGAGAGACGACGCTGCCGCCGAGCTAGAGCGCCGGCGACGGGCGGCGCGTGTGTGTGTCGACCGTTGATCGGAGGGGGGGGGGGGGGGGCCGTGGTTCCGCCCGTTTCATATTCATGAGCCAAATGGTGCACGATGTAATATTCATGAAGAAATTAGACGTTCAAAAAATACCAGTGCGAGCGAGGCCGTATGGAGAATGCATACAGGGCCTCGGAAGATCCTCCCGAACGTCTTCCGGTTCTTGACTGAGTCCCGGCGCGCGACCTGCGGATCTCGTTCTTCCTCCCGCCGCTGATCCCGACGAGCCGCCGACGCAAAATGTGTCGCCCGCAGACGTTTTCTTTGTCCTCTATCGCGGCACAGAATTCGGCAAGTCCTCCTGTCCTTGCTCTGCAGCTCGCACCCGCTGACTGGCCTCAGTGAAAAACGAGGGGCGACAGGACACGCTTTACTACACGAGAGGCCGAGGGCCGACTGGCTGGTAAGAGGCCGGCTCTGTTCTGCCTCTCTGATCAGCTGGCCTGCTAGCAGTCGGGACGGAGAAGCAGAAGTGCTGTCCAATCAAGCTGAGCTCCCCCCCCCCCTTTTTTTAAAAAGGCCCTGCAGTCCTCGGGCAGGGGCCGCGTTTATGACCCAAAATCGAGGAGGCGAGTCTGGCGCTCGTGCAGAAACCCCTCGGCTCGTATATTCTGTTTGAGCATATCCGGAGGAAAAGTGCAGCGCTGCAAGGAGGCCCCACGAGGCACCTGTACACGTGTGTGTGTGTGTGTGTGTGTTAACAGTATGTGGGATGAAAGACGACCCTTGTTAACCTTCAAACGAGCCATGACTTTATGACGCGTGGACGCGGGGCGTGGATGAAGACATATTAGACGTAAGAACGGGAGGAGGCGCAGATTGTAGAGCGAGAGGTTTTACTATGAGGTCCGAAAAAATTCAAATAATACAGCACGTGTGCGTCTACCCGACACAATGCTGTCTCAGACACACTATATAATGATAACATGGCGAGTGCAGCCTCCTCAGTGCTCGCCGAGGATTACGTTTGACTTGGGTTAACAATCAAATTAAAAACCTCCGCCTCGCTTCCATCAGCCAAATGGGGGGAAAGCCACGGCCGTTTTTTTCTCTGATTGCAGTGCGTTCGGTTCACTTACTGTGATGATGTGGGATTTGAGTCAGACTGTGCCCATTAAGGTGACCGGGGCGTCGCACACCACACTGGGACTCCATCTATTCAAGAAGCTCGTCCCCAAAAAGTCAAGGTCGCGCGGTCGCAGTGGTCGGGAAAAAAACCTTTGCCTGTAATTGATGGCGAATTAGATTGATCAGACACAATGATTTATTTTTAGTGTCATGACTTCATATTTGGAAAAGGGCCTTGATAAATGACACAGTGAGGGCACTAAATACGATTTCATACCTTCATTATTTTAATTTCATGCTTTAATTGCCAATTTTTTACACGTTAAGCGCACAAAGACCTTTTTTTTTTAAAATTTGATATACGCCCAACGGAGAGCCAAAATGAATCTGGTCCGATCAGTGTGATGTACGATGTTGGCTGGATGCAGACTTTGGGAATCGATTTTTTATTGGGTTTTTTTTGTGCTGCACCAATGTGGGTCTTTTTGTTTTTGTGTCGCTGCAGCACAATAGTTGGTTTTGGAGCCGTTTGCCGGCGTGGCCCGTGCTCGTGGTGATCAATAGGCATTAGCTCGAGACAAGTGTTTTGTCGAGTGGGTTGCCCAGTGAGTGATTGGCGGCTCCCTGCTTCACCCAGACATCAACACGGACCCTTCCCACACTCCTCGACCTGGATGAATGAACATGCCACTCACCGGGCTGACAGATAAGACACAGAAAAACAAAACCCACTGCCGCTCTTCCTCTGAACGTGTCCGTCAAAATGTGTTTCTACATCCAGCTGAGGGGTCGGGGGGGACCCCCCGGCACGTCGCAGCGACGAGGCCCTGCGATCGAACGTTGGCCCCGTAACTTACTGCTTTTTAAATCCCACGTTGTGAGCCGAGGTCCCCTTCCAAACCCAGAGAGTCGTTCCTCACGGCACTGCCCTCTCCAATGGCCGATGCTCGAATAGTTGAAGTCAATCAAAAGGAGGAATCTCCCCGCTGAGATTGGTATAGTTGCTAGTTTACTTCACATCCATCAGAGTGATTCACAAAGTTTGCGACTTTCTATGGCCGGGGGTTGATCGATTGGAGGGAATCTGAATCGTCCTGTAGCTGCAACCTGAGCAACAGACGCTGATTTGACTTGATTTAATATGTCTGTGATGTGTCGTAGCTTGAACGGCTCAGCTGGTTACTTTGGTACAGGAGGTCGGGGGTTTGATATGTAACTGATTATTGTATTGTAAGTCGCTTTGGAAAAAAGGATCAGCAAAATGAATGTAATGTTGACATAACAGATGCAGCCTCTTGTTTACGTTCACCTTCATTTCCAGGAGCTCGCTCCTTATTTCAGATTAAAAGTCGATAATCTTAAGTGGACATAGTGTGAGCGGAAGAGTCACCACTCTGTTCGCTTCTGTGACTAGTGTTTGTTATAGGGCTGCAACTAACGCTTATTTTCATTATCGATTAATCTGTCGATTATTTTCTCAATTAATCGTTTAGTCATTTTGGTCCAGAAAATGTCTTCAAATGGTGAAAAATGATAAATACCAAAGATATTTAGTTGACTGTCACAGAGGAGCAAAAATGCCAGAGAATATTCGCACTGAACAAGACGAAATCAAAGAACTTGAACCGTTTAATCGATTATCAAAATAGTTGGCGTCTCATTTGGTAATCGGTTACGAGCCGATTAATCAATTAACTGTTGCAGCTCTAGTTTGTTACTTTTAACCAGCGACAGCAGCAGTCAGCGCCAGTTGACAATAAGAAGCCGCCACCACAGCAATTAGAAGGAGAGGCATAATAAGAGATTATGATCTTAACAACTCTAGGTATTTTGCCAGCGCAGGAACCTGATCCAATTTAAAAACTGCCAACTGGACTCCAACCCAGCTTCGGAAGTGAGTCACTTTCTTTTTGTTAATGCAGAATTCACTGACTGATCCGACGCGTGTCCTGTTCAATTGATCAGTCGTCAAAAATTGACAATCAATGCGCCTAATCTGCATTAATTAAAGATTTAACTTCCTAACCCCCCCCCCCCCCGTCTGTTTTGACACATCTATAGAAACTTATAGATCATAGAAGGACGACGAGTGATAGGACATCAATGGTCCGTTTGTCCCAGCTGAAGGCTGCAGATCAGTCGTTGCGGCTTCCTCCTCCCATGCGTCCGTCTTCTGTTCGGTCGGTCACAGTGGTTGTCCACTCAGACTTAAATCTTGCCCGCGAAGAACTGAGACGTAATCTGGCTTTCGCGTCGGCCGTATGGTCCAAACGCCGGCTCTGTTGCCCTGGATAACCTTTCAGTGCGTACGTCCGTATTGGTAAACTCCAGCTGAATTGATTTTCCTTCACACCACCGCAGGTCCCAATCGCTCTTCGCAACATCTGATTTTTGCATGTCAAGCTGCACAGATGAATAATCATAGAAACATGTATGTGTCTATATCGTGCGGCTGCCCATTGCTGGATTACACAGTGTAACAATGGCGAACGGCCCACCAAGCATGTCAAACTTATTATATCGCACCGGCGGTTGCATATTAATGGTCAGTTTTCTGTGCATTAACCCCGATTATGAATTGGAAGGCACAATGCATTGAATAGGAATTTGCACAACAAAAGACCTGGGCCAGCCGGCGCCTGGGGAGGCAGAGAATGTGGCGGTGGACTTTGAGATGTGCAACAGGAAGGGCTAATTTAATTATTGGAAATCTTCGGGGCTCCTTCCTCGACGGCGTTCAAGGTTAATTGTCATAAGTTCAGGCCAATCTACCACCAGGGCACGAGGGAGGGGGGAACCGGAGGAGCGCCGCCACGCCAAAACTCAATTTTATTGAGATGATTGTGCATTCAAGCAATATTTTTCATTAGGCACTGATTCCTCCGTGCAGGCTACCTTCAGGCAGCTTCAAAGAGTTGCTCCAATTTCGTTTTTGCTGCTCATGCCCGCTTCCCTCACATCGCCGCAGATAGAAAAAAAGCAAATGCAACACATTCACTTCAGAGCCAAATGTCAGTAAAAAGGGGGGGGGGGGGGAATCTGAACCGTGTCCTAAAAATAAGGATCTCGGCTGTGCCATTAACGAAAAGGTGTTTGGCATTGGGCGAAGGCGCTCGCCGATAGACGCGGCATGCCATTCCAGACACAGCAGCATGTTAGCGCGCCTCAGCCGTTTAGAGGATTGCTCGTGTAATGCCGTCTGTATTCAGGGGATCAACACCCACTTTTTACACCGGGGCAGCGGGAGAGAGCAGCAACAGAGAGAGCAGCAACAGTGACTTCAGCCAACATCTGTCGCTTTCCCCTCCTCCTCCTCCTCCTCGCGTTCGCTCATCCGCCAGTCGCTTTCATCCACTTAAAGCGGCGACGCCAGACCGGATGTGTTCATTGAAGAAACAACTCTTGTCTTCGGACGTGAGCGCGAAGGATAAAAGTGTCCGTGAACCCAGAACATGAGCGGCGACAAAACCCCGGAACACTGATTGGCTGTTGAAAAGCAGCCAATGAGTGAAACCCCCCCCCCCCCCCCCCCCCCCCCCCCCCCCCCCCCCCCGCCGTGAATGATTTACGGATGGAGCTCTGTCGCGCACAACGAGTAATCCAGCATTTAACAATGCGTGCCAAGTACAAATAACGGGGTAACACCAGTTATTAAAACAAAAGCCGCAGTACTTTGATGCAGAGGTTCCAGTCGAAGGCCTCAAATAAAGCTTCAATGATTAGTCGATTAAGATCTGCGAACTATTTCTGATAATCCGCTACAGCTGCTTGGGGTGTGAGCAGCACAGGGGGACTTGCCGTCGGCATGACTATTGCTGTAAATTAAACGTTGAGAAGCCGTTTTAAAAATGATAATTGAAAAGATAAATCCTCCGAGTCAATTCATTGAGACGACCCGACAGAAACTGCTGCATCATGCGTAGGAGAGTCTCTGATCATCGGATTTGCCACGAGCTTGCCAACAGGGTCCCAACCCCCTTGTTTGATTTTGTCCTGACCTTCTCTATTATTGTACCATTAGACGCAAGATGAAGATTAATCTGTAAAGAGAATTAGAGTGGAAGAGAAGAAGGAACTCAAACAAGAGCTCCGCTGTTTCTCTTCAGGTAGACGGCAACGGCGTTGAAGACGAGGAGGCAGGGGCGTAGCCACCATTTCAGATGTGAGGGGGGCAGATTGTTGGAGTGAGGATCCTCTCTTAATTGATCGCGCCTCTTCTCAGCAGCTGAGGAAGCAAACCAAACAACCACAATTACACCTGACTACCAGGGAACAGGTCATCTTCTGCAGCGTCAGCCGGAATGCAGCCACCTGGGGACCGAACGCCAGTTCTTTAAAACTAAATTAGATTATTAAAAAAATCTAAAGATCAACCCACCGTGACCTCTGGTTGAGTTGACTCGGAATGACGCATCAAGCATCGACACGGGCTAAGCGGCCAGATGATTGAACGCCATGCAAACAAAAAGGGACACATTGAACATGAAAAGTTCAGTGACACATCATTCCTATTAGCGATGATTTGACATCATTTAGCTCACGTTGTCAAATTTTCTGGCGGCATGCGGTGGCAAAGTTGCAAACCGCGACCAGCCGAGCGGCCGACGGGGGACACTTTATGGTGGCGCACCACTGATTCCATTTCCCGTATCACGTTTTGTGCAACGACCGTATTCGACCAGCGTAGCAAACATGGCGACTCACACGGCGGTCGGGCCCACGTCATGCAACTGTATTTGACTAATAGAGAATTGACGAAAAAACTTTGGTTCTTCGTTGCAGGTGATCAAACATATATGAACACATAATGATGGACAATATATTCAATTTCTGTGAATACTTTCTTCTGAATATTACACACTGTGTAGCTTTAACTTGCACAGTTTTGATTTGAAGAAACTCACGGTGTGTTCAAGACACTGTGGAAAAACGAACTCCGAATCATTAGAGGTCGGAAAACTGTCGGGACAGAGGGGACCGATCAGGGAACTGCAGGGGACATGTCCCCCCCGTGAACGCCACGTCCGCTACGCCCCTGCAAGAAACAGTTGGGAAAAGACGTGACAACTCACTGCGATCGTGACCGTTCAGTGATGCGGATCCACACGGCGCGCAAATTGCTGTTAGTTGTTCCTATATAAGTGAACTATTTGTAACAATAGGTCCGTCATTGATGCTAAATCGGCAAAAGATGTGACGCAGCGAAAGCGTCAGCTCTCTGTTGACACGAAAGTCACTTTGCGCGTCTCAATCTGATGAGATCTTCTCCTCCATTTGTCATTTGACAAAACGCTCTGATAAATGATCGTTGCCATGTCCCAAAGACATAAAAAGGAGACCAGATCGTTTTTGTTTCCCCTTCATCCTTAAGTGCTTTTCATCTTTCGATTTTACTTCTGTCTTGCATAGTTATTTCCGCGGTTTTCCCAATTTTTAAATGGGCCTGTGTAATTTCATTCTCCGCAGGTGCGATCCCTTTTGTTCCGTTAGCTCGCGCTAACAGCCTCGCAGGTCGTCTTCACTTCGTTTCCAAAGAAGCTGCTCTCGCTGCTCCCAAGGAGAAAAAAACTCACGAGCATCAGTTTGAATTTTTTCACCACGAGACACAGGACGGTGGCGAGAACAGCGAATATAAAAAAGTTGTCACGACACACACGGACATGCATGGAATGGCTACTGTGTGTGTGTGTGTGTGTGTGTCATCTATTGTTAATTGATACTTGAGGTTTTTTTTTTGTTGGTGTGTTATTGACTTTGGCTTTGTGTTAAAAAGGCAATGAAGTTATGGATTCACGTGAACGTGTGCAGATGGTTCCGATGATTGAGTCTTTATGCTCCAGCTCCGTACTGGATGGATTCTGGATTCGTTCTCATAAGCAATCAGTCTCCTTTCATTTACGAGGAGCATGAATAATGTCTGACGCACACACTCACGCGCACGCACGCACACACACGCACACACACACACACACACACACACACACACACACACGGGAGGGAAGATTAACTGCAGTAACAGATAATAATGAAATAAGAAGCAGGAGGTTACAGCCATTGATCTGAAACACCTGCCAGAGAGACAATTAGTCTTTTGGTTGGAGTAAACAGGTACATCACAGACACACACACACACACACACACACGGCAACCCTTTAGCACTTCAAATATAGCTAAAAAAAAACTTTTTAAAAAGCAACTCTCTTCTGTTTTTCCCCGCAGACCGAGCAGGGGGGAGGATCAGCAAAGCCTAATTTTAAGTTTGCCATTAATTGACGTGACAGTATTTCGGTCTCGTGGTGCTTTCAGGATCAAATAAACCTGCGTGTGCATGACACATCGTCTGGGTGTATACAGCAAATGCTGTAAAACACATGTGCATATTGTATAATATTGTATGTAGAAATATATACATGGACAATTAGTTACATGCGCTTCAGTTATTAAATCCGTACGTTGACATTGACGATGCCGATCAGCGCTCTCCTCGGATATACTGCACAATGGACGGCCACTTGTTCTCTTCTCTTATCCACCGGGGTCATGTCGCACATTTGCATATCGCTGCACTTTGGACGCGCTCTCAAGTCAGACGGACGTCATCCCGTGTGCTTCCTCCTGCGCCGGGGGGAGAGCCGACGGACAGTTGCGGCCACTCTGAAGGCCTTAGAAAAAAAACCTCGATATACTTATAAAAGAAGCCTTGAAGGATGAGTACTGGCGAGAAAAAAAACAGCCCTCTCAAAAATTTCCCACATAGAAAAAAAAACCAGTCTATCGTGGTTCTTTCCATTTTGGAGCCGGCTCTGATTTTAATTACTATACATGGTGAATTAGCTAATGAATAATGAATGGATTCCTCACACTAAGTGCTCTGACTGCTAATGCAGTGGCAGCTCCCGCGCTCTGCAACCCCCTCACACACACCGCCAATGTTGCTTTCTGATTCCGTCTCTTTCCGACCCCCCAACCCATCACCCACCCCACCTCCAAGTCGGATTCACACACACACACACACACACACACACACACAATTTCTCCCTATATTTCCGCTTTTCCTTCTCTCTCTCGCTCACTCGGATTTGATTAGATTTTCCTCTGCGAGGAATTATTTAGTGATGATAGTGGAGAATGAGAGGGGGGCCGAGAAGGGGTTCCGGGACAGATGGAGACAGATAGTGGCTTTCTCGGGGGAGTTGGGGTCGAGGGAGAAAAGGCGCTTTCGAGGGAAAAAGACGGGCGGGGAGAAGCGGGAGGATCTTAAAAGGTGTCGCGGAGCTGCGAGTGAACCAAGCAGACAACTTGTGCGCAACTCTCATAGCCCTACATCTACACACCTATAAATATATGGAAGGAGACTGAAATATACAACAAGAGGCTTGTGCATTTCATCCTGCATGGCCAGCTAGGAAAAATGCCAGACGTGCAAACTCTCCCGCTCCTGTGTTGGATTTTTTTTTTTGCAACGCATCCATCTCCGTCCCTTCCGTGTGCTCCACTTTCCTCCCACGGCACAAAGAGGCGTAGTTGAGGTGAAGCGGAGACGCCCGCACCCACGGCCCTAAAGTGGCCCGTCGGTGCGACTGAGTTCGCCTGAGCGCGGCCGCTCGCTTTTCGTACCTCGCCCTTGAGTATTGTTGTATACTAAGCAGCGATGATGTGAAGATGTATTGAAGAGAAGTCCGCCGACACCGTCTCGATTGTATATACAGGTTTATTACAAAAAGACCAGCATCGATTACAGGCACTGCAGAACTTGGAGAGTGTCCGGCCAAAAGGACAACCCTCCCGACTCTTCTTGGGGGTTACCTTTATAGGTCCATCGTTGGCTTGAGCAGGAACATCTGGTTTGAATTAAGAAAGGCTATGAAGAGATGTAGAACTTAAAGGGGTCAAAAGTTGAGGTGAGGGGTCAACAGGAAGCCCCTAATTTGGCCCTCCGGCGTAAGATAATGTGAGCTACTCACAGTGCATCTATTGACAAAAAGACACTACAGTATTCATCCCCACACCGACGGTCTCCTGTTATGTCCCATGAGAGCCCCCGAGATATATATATAATGGAGAAATAATGCACATTCAGTAAGATTTTCGAAGTGGCGATCGGAGCACCGGCCCTTTTTCCTCCCCACGAGTCCGAGGAGGAGCCTTGTTCTCTGAACAGAACTTTCTGAACTTTATTCACTCTCCATTGACATTTCATAAAATCCGCCAGTAAACCGCGAGTTGAATCGATACCATAAGACATTTTATTCAGAGCAAAGAAGGGGGGGGGAGAGGCAAAGGCACAGGACGGTGTTCAGCAACCGCCGTTCCCTGTAGAGCTCTGATAGACTGGAGGGTTTTTGCCCAGTGGACAGAATCCAGGCGATGCAGAACATGGATGGACGGATTTACCGACAGTGTAACACCGACGGATACATTTTCAAATGTTTGTAATGATTTCAAGCTGCCATAATCAGCATTACTGAAATGAGCAATCATGAGATTTATGTAAACGACAATGTATGTAAAGTGAATAGATGTCGCTCGTGGTGTTGATCTCTCCCTTTCACCCGCACCGACTCTGAAGAATGCAACTTTTTTTTTCCCGGCCCCTCAGCTTAACCATCTTAGTCAAACTCCAGTCCTCTTCAGCGTCCACCAGTTGTTTTCAGGAGCAAAGAAAAAGTTAGCAACTAGCTAGTTAATCAGACCTCAGCAGCCAGATCTGTTTCTGGTGTCGGTGGAGACCAAAAACGGAGCAAAACATTGTAATTTATATTCATCAGCTTCTTCAGATCCAAACGAAGGCCAAGGCTGCTCCGCATCTGCTGCATGTATAATTTAACAGATGTCCAATAAATCCCCTCCATCAACCTAAAAAGGTGATAAATGTGTCAGGCCTGATTTTCATTTCAAGTTGTTTCTGCTGCCCCTGAGTTATTGCATTCATTTTCAGGCATTGATCAAAAGAAACACACATTTGGTGATTTTCAGATTAAGTTAAAATGTTACATTATGGGTTGACACAAATATCCTATTTTTACTGAATAATTGAAAAGTCTCAGATTATCTTAAAAAATGCGATGCCACTATATTATAAGAAAAGGGTCGCCACATGACATTAATTTTAATAGATTTTTATATCTCTTTCACTCAGGTCATGAATAGACTGACACACACATTCACCTGTTTCTCTCCGATACAGAAAAATAATTTTACTCACAATGAACTTGGTCTTTGGAGTTTTAGGAGCGACTGTGCTGAATGAAGGACATCAGCGTTGACACGTTCTTCATAGATGCAAAAGTGGAGTTGGCTTCCCCTGAAATGAAGGATTACTGATGTTCTGTTGATTGTCTCATTCAATAATTGTTAATTAATTTTAATAATTAATTAAACTGTTAAATTTGTTTTGCATGTGTACAAACCTGTAGCTATCATGGAAAGGCACAATCCATCCATAACTCCCACTGTGAATAGGTATAACATATCATGCACGAGGATATATTATATTCAGTTTATTTGTGGCATGGCAGAGGGCAGCCAGTGCTTGACCCGTTAAAGCTGAAAATGAACATAAATTAAACAACACTGAAGTGGAAGCGATATATATATTATATTATCTGATCTCAGAACAGCATTATTTTCAATAAAGTGATGTTTCCGGTTTGCATTTAATTTGTAAATGCGGTGGCAGCAGGTGATTGTGGACCGTGTCCCACTGAGTCGTGTTAACTGGACTTTATTACACCACCTTGATGTTTCATATTCATTGAAATTTCACAATACCCATGGTGTATTAAAACAGCTGCATCATGCATCGGGATGGGGCTTTGTTGGGGGTGTTGTTCTGCAGCTCTGCTTTGTGTTAAAGTCGGCACACGCCCGTGCTGCAAGTGGGAACTTTGGCTGTTAGCTTTAGCAAAAAAAATGTATTTAAATATTCAACGCTGCAAAATGCAAATACATGGCTTTGTTCCAAGTGAGATACATCCTTGGATCGAACAGTCGTGAGAGGCGAAGGAAAAACAAGCAACAGCCAGATGAGCAATAATCAGCACCGCAGCGGCTGGACAGCTCCGCCTCGGGGCAGCCAGGATTTAATGTAAACGTGTGAATTTTTGTGAAGATAACCGCGGCGTAAATGTCGACTCGGGATTAAAGCCAGCGGTTCAAGCGGGGAAAACACAAGATGTTTGGACTCGACGGCATTGAACTTTGACAATGCAGCGGAAAAAAACGAACGGCTGCGGCATGATTTGTAAAGGTTGAATTAGTGTAGCGTCTTGTCTCATCGTTCTCATCACCCTGTGGAGTTGCACGCCCACAGTTATGTGTGTTAACTTTGTAAAGCTAAATAATTATGTTAAGCAAATTAAGTATTGCAAAGGCAAGTTATGGATTTTTTTTAAATAATCGTATTTCAGGGACTCAAAAAGACTCTGGAGTTGTGGTAAAAGTTGTTGCCCCCACAACATCATGATTAATTCATACTCATCTTTTGAAATGGTCAGTGAAGTTGTTGGTTTTTTTTTAAACATTTATTAGGATTTCGAAGAACGGAGGGAGGCTCGTTCAACATCTGCCGAGCGCAGATCGCGCTCGTTGGTGATTTACTGTGTTGTACATTAAAGTTTAGCTGTGGCGCATGATCATTTGCATGCGGAATGCCAAGGAATAAAATGAAACGTGACTCACAAAGCAGGTAACAAAGCGAACATTAAAAACCCCCAAAACCGGGCAAAGGACAAACAAAGGACAAACTGACGGGAAAACACACTCTGTCTGAAAAGGGGAGGAGGGGCACAAATGTTGGCACAGCACCAACCCCAAAGAGCTTATTAGCATGCCGGCTGAGACTTCACACGATGAACGAATAATGAAAGAAAAACAAGACGGACTACCTACTGTGGGCTGTCGACGCTGGCTACAAACAATCAATCTGCCATCAGCAGCGAGAGAACCAGCGCGTTCCCTGCACCTAGCACAACCCGCAACATCGTGTGCGCAGCAGCTGGCTCGGCAGATAATAAAAGCGGAATAACACTTCCTGCGCCACTATCAAAATAAGAGGAAATGAGCGGCGGCGGCGGCGGCGAATGCAAAGTTAAATAGGTACATAATGTTTGCTGCCGCGACGTTACAATAAATCGCCAAGCATTCCAAATGACCTTGCGCGAGCGGAACAATAGCGTGGCCCCGTGGTGATGATTTGTGATCCTCTTATTAGAGTTTCTTTTTTATTTTTTTTCAAGAAGGACTGTGTGTACATCCGTCTTTCACGGGGAACCGTCGACTGCCGTTTGAATAATTGCATTTTCCTCCAGCTTTGATTTCCGACGGTCCCCCACCGAGCGCCGCGCACAGGCCGCTAAATTATCAAAGCAGGTTAACAGGGAGAAAAGAGAAAAAAAGGGGGAGAGGAGGAAGGAGGAAGGAAGAAAAAAGAAATATCACACCATAGAGAAAAAACGTCTGCTCTTCAGCGCTCATTTATCGAGTCCAAATATATTGAAGGGTGGTTATTTTTAAACAGACCTTAATCCTCCGCTCACCCGCCATCGTCGAGGTAGATAATTATAGTAATCTGGTCGAGGGGAATTCAATTTCCCAGCTGTACACCCGTCGCGGCGGGACGGACCGGTTGCTCTACGACGGGAATGTATGGAGGCTCGCCGTTTTGACAAGTTATAGACAACACGTTGAAACATATTCATACTAATCAGCAATATCAGCGCCGTGTATGCTACATCATACAACACGACGCGCGGGCAGGTGATACACTTGGAGAAGCATCGCCGACAATCACACGTTGTCCGTTTCGCTCTAGGCGTGAAATTGGCCTTTCCAAGTGGGACGACCCAACGGTGCTCTCCGCAAAAAAAAAACAACCCCTCTACCCCCCCCCCCCCCCACCACTGGAAGCGGTGCGTCCTTCTGCTGGGGATTACTTTTGCAGACGTAAGCAGAAGAGATTTGAAGACGGCCCCTCTCCCCAATTGTAGCCGTCCTCGGCCGTTTTCTTGTCCTGCCCCTCGAGCGGAGCGGCCAATTCCCCACCGACTCGTTGCCGGCTCCAGGGGCGCTCTGGGGCGAAGACGACCCGACACCGTGACCTCCCCGCCCCCCCCGCAGGGAGCCGAGTGAGGAGAGAGCTCCACTGCGGGGATCAATAGAAGTATCACGTCCTTATCGCTTCATTCGAGGCAGTTAAGCAGTTTGGGCTTAGCTTGAATTTAATCTCTGGCCAAGATATGCAGGGCCTATACTGTATGTATGTGTAGCTCTTGTATGAGCATGCATGCGCGTGTGTGTGTGTGTGTGTGTGTGTGTGTGTCCTCATTTCACAGTAAAAGGCGCTAATTATGAGTTCCATCTTTGTCGCAGTAATTGCTCTTACTGCACAGTAAAGAACAATAAATATATTTGAGGGTTTTTGTTTCAGTTTCAGGATATTAAATAATATATCCTCCTTATGCTCGTTGACGAAGCATAAGGACATATTCATTTTCCTCGGCGCATTGTAGTTTTTCCAGTGCGGTAATTTAAGGCTCTTTGTTGATGTGTGCATAAAGGTAATTGGGCGTAAACAGCTTACTTATAGTCTCGCAGGTGCTCGCTGCGCTGTATGCCTCTTTATGGAAGACATGGATGCCGTCTGCCGTCCTGAAGTCCATTAACCGCACGGCAGCCGTTTCATCTTGTCCGCTTTTAAAAAAAAAAACTCCAAACATGATTCTGAGAGCGACCTCTGAGTGGATACAGATCTGAACCCAACTGGACGCGCCGGCCCCGGTGATCCATCACTGTACAGCGTCAAAACAGTGTCTGCCCACTTTTACATTTCGAAAAAGCTGTTCTGCTCACCATTTCATATTAATGCCTTCAGTCAGGGGGCGCCGTGTCAGGGAAGGTCGAGTCAGCGAGGAGCATCTTATTCTGTTGGCAACGTTTATCGTGAGTCAAGTTGACTGTGTGGCACTAAAATTGTCATTTGTAGCTTTGATATGATATCTTAAAACTACAGCTTTTGGTCCTGCTATACTTGTTTTGAGGTACTGATTTCGTGTGTTTGTTGGGGTCTACTACTGATTTATTAATTCATATTTTATGTTACTGACCTTAAAGAAAATAAGAAAATATATACATCAATATATATACTAGGGCTGAGCGATATGGCCAATACATAATATCGCAATATATATTGGTTATATCCGCGACCTCAAATTGTATATCGCGATACATAGCGTGTATCGCGATATACAATTTGAGGTCGCGGAATGCGCAATATACTCATTTTGCACATCTCAGGTGCAACAAGCCGCGATACATTGAATATATTGGCAATACCGCCCACCACTAAAATATACGCACGGCAAAAGCATAACTTTTGCATTCTTTAAAATACCACACCATTAATAGCATCAGAGCTTTAAAAAAAAAAAAAAGAACCATCACCCGCCCTTTTACAAGATATCGCTGGGTTATCATGTGTCATTGGCGTCGGGGTTTGCGTCGACACATACCTACATACCCGCTGTGCGTCAGCATTGGGCGATGTGCGACACATCGAGGTCTCGGCGCTGCAGTTTCTTTAAGGGACGTGATGAATGACTCCTCACACACTGATAGACGCAGGGCACAATCCAGAGGAGCGATTTCCGGAGAGAAACAGTGGCGCACTGCTGGGGAGTAATCTTAAAAGAACAAAAGACTGCGCGGCGTATGGTGCCATCTGTTGTCTGTATTCTGTCACACCCCCCCCCCCCCCCAACATTAACAAAGCTCCAGAGAGAACTGCCTCCAACTTCTCCTGTTCAGTCAATTTGCAAACTAGAATGGCCGGAATTCATTGGCAAAATAGCTGTGACTGAACAGACGACACTCCAGTGAGCTAATCCCTTCGAGCACTCCGCATTTTGCAGGGAGCGGCAACCTGCCAACACTGGCCATTGAAGCCACATTCCTATTGTGCCATTTTTTTTTAATACAACACTGTTGTCTTTCTCAAGGCGAACAATGAATAACAGTATTTTGGCCTCTTGGGGGTATTAACGTGGAATGCCGCCGCACCAGTGATGTGCCACAGTGAGGTAGGAATCTCAATTGTTCCTACAAAATTGCAAACGGGAACAGTTTTTTTTGTGTGTGTGTGTGTGTGTGTGCGCGCGCCTGGCCGCGAAAAGAATTCGGCATGTGCCTGTTATTAAAAGACAACTCCCTGGCCCACTTTCTACAGCGTCTGAACCTGAGGAATCACATTCATTATGTTATCAACACATTTGGAAAGAGCCAAGTTGCACTGATGAAGCATAAAATGTGACACAGGCATCACTGCAATGTGGAACCCTTTTGATTCAATATTTAATAACTGATCTTTCAAAAAAGTGTCATTAGTTCATTATGGATTGTTTTTGCTGTCCAACTAGTGGTGGGCGATCTGACCAAAAGATCATATGACAGTGTTGCGTGATAGAATCACGGTCCACGATCTTTTTCTCACCATCTAGGCTAGTTACACCCATACTATTGTTTTCAGTTTTTCACTTTGTACCCAAACATGAATGATGCCAAACTCATTTCAAAATAGCAGTTCCATTTTATTATGAACTTAGAGATGGAACAAGTATCCGTGTGATTTGCTGAAGCTGTTACATTATGCAATCTAGAGGAATACAAAATGGTCGCGCCCCCTGTATTCTATAGTCTGGATTACTTCTCTCTGGTTCATTTATGCGCCAGGAGGCGCTCAGAGCTGGTTTTTACTCGTCGACAATTTAATTTCCTCTTTTGCAGCCGTCGACACAGACTCCTGCAGGTTAAACTGTACCAAACAAAGACTTTCATGGCTGATTATCTGTGAGAGACTTGCTATAGACATACTTCAAAACAGAAGCTAGCCTGGCAACATAAAAAATGCCACATATATCCCAAATGCATCGGCCTGTAAAATGCCGCAATGGCGCCGGTACGCTATCCATTAAAAATGAATATCTGTTGGTTGCGATGAATGAACGCGCAGTTTTCAGTACCAAGACTCGGGTGAGATTGATTCAAGTATCCGAATTTTGCCAGAGCAGAACTTTACCTCCGATTTGCACGAGTCCTCTGAAAAAGCAGATCATACGTCAAATTAAGTTTGTGCACGTTGTAAGATCGCCCACCCCTACGCCCCCAACTTCGGCAAATCCGTCGGCTAAAGCAGTGATCTGTTTCGCCACCGTACGACGGCAGCTTACAGCGTCTGGGCAGCTCATTATTCTGCCTCCGCTGCCGGCTCTGTGTGCTCACCTGCCTCAACCCAGGCTGCCACCTGCTTTTGTGCACTGCGTTGTGGAGGGGGATGCGTTTCCAGTTTTGTGATCACGGAAAAATGTTTTGCAGCAGGGGAGCATCAGTCCGTATCGTTAGAACCAATTACCAAGACTGTACCCACCGCCTGAGTCATGCTAACATACTTCCCCGGGCCATGTTTCCAGTTAGTCCAGTCAGCCTTGACCCGGCCACCGCTGCCCTTCCAACTACAGTTGGCTGATCCTGCACGTCTCTTTTTCTTTTTTAGGGAACAGTCTTGGGAGCAGATTGTTGGGGCTTCGCGAGTGACACGAATACCAAGAGCGTCCCTCGCATTCAGCCAGCCTGCCACCCAGGGCATCCTGTCTTAATCCCTTTGCAGAGACCAGACACTGCCTTGGCAGAGAGCATTTGAACACGGAGGTCCCTGCAGATTATTTAGCCTGTGCAATTATCATAATGGAGGAAGCATAAGGCAAATACGTGAACAGGAATTGAATTTTTCACTTGGAATGGTGTCTCTTTACCTTATCGCTCTCCCCCCCCCCCCCCGTGTCGTACAGGGACTTGTAGTTCTATAATGTGATGCTCTTTAGGAGCAGAACACACTGGAGGTACTTAATGTGCAAATCCTTGAAAAAGAGCTGCACTCGTATATACCTGTTCAAGACCAACTCCTACTCACCGTGGTTCTTTATAATCCCCATTTACAGAATTCACAGACGTGTACATGCCTGCAATATAACACACCTTTCAGACTGTAGTTTGTTTTTTTATCATTTCAAAACCAGCCTTTAGTCAGACCAAAAGTCATTAAGGAGGTCTACAATATTGTCTTAGAGATATTTAGGGCAGTGCCATAGCAATTTCAGAGCAATTTTACAAACAAATTATAATAATAAGGCTATCACTAGGCAGGACTACGCTCATCCCTCTGTGAGGCCAAGTGTCTGGATGGGTGAAAATAATATGACATTTCTCATCACAGAACAAAGAATTGATTAAGATATCACTTTGTACCATTGCCTTTTGCATTTTTGCATTCTGCGAATAATCGTCTGTCTGACCATGATTCCAGATGGCGGTTTGATTGCTCTCGAATTTGCCTTTATTTCTGATTTAATCACGTCCCATCGCAGAGCGGAGAAAATGAGCGTGCTCATCAGAAATCATGATGATTTTCGATGATGTGACGATGCCATCTGGGAGAGCGCTCCCGCCCTGAGGGGACGGCAGATGTTAAGCTCGGGTCACGTCGTCAGCTGCTCTCCTCTCGCCTTAAAAACCGACGAAGACACCCAGGCCCACGATCGCCGTCTGTTCCTCATTCGTTGGTCGGAGGAAGACGCGCAAGCCGTAGCCTCCCGCGAAACCTGCATGGGATAAGCGAGTGTGGGAAATAGATTGGTTTTCTATTTATACTATATTTTTGATCCATCCGTCGGCTGTGTTGTATTTCGGAGCACAAGCCCTCATGTGATCCTTTTTATATCCTACTAAATGGAGGAATCTCGACGACCCATCCGACCGAACTGCGCAGGTGCCGAGTGTTGACAGGTGACGTGTGAAGTTCATTTCGTCCAGCGATTGTTGAGAAAACGGAAAAAACTAAAACTCCACTCGCTGTTAATGTTGTTACCGTGTTTTAGACACAAGCTCTCTGAGCGGTTCGTCGTGAAATCGAGGGAAGTCGGGGGGTTTTTTTCCGCGACCGGGCGGGCGTGTGGGATTCCACCACCGACCTGGCGCCGCAGCACAGATCAGCCTCTGTGTCAAACCCATGTCGAGGATTATCGCCGGCGGTGGGAGCTGGGCCTTGCGGGCCGTGACCCGGAGACCAAGCGGCCCCGTCGACCCCATGTCCCAAGACGGCGCGTCAGGTCAGCGGCGCATCCGAAGAGCGTGCTCATCATTCTGCTGCTTGACATTCGCATGGGGGTTGTGCAGTATGAACTCATCAGCCCGGGGGTCAGTTTGAGGGAGGGACATCCGGCGGAAACATCCGAAACTGCGGTCCAATGGGAGCAGCGCGTCCTCTGGCCACAGCGACGCCAATGGGGCTCTCCACCTTGTCGGACCCTACGCGTCTTCCTTCCCCTTTTTCCCTGGAATGAAATTCAAGCCCAAAGAACGCCGCTTTAGCACGGCGGAGGAGGCACGTGTGGCAGTGCTTGACATGATTAAATTAGGGACCAGGGAGCGCTTCAAGTGAGCCAGAAGTACTGGAGTATCACTGCATGACGAGACGACCTCAAAGGAGATACGGTCAGGTGCAGTTCCTGCTGATCATAGACCAGAACCTGCGGCTGTCAAGAAAATCTAAATACTGACAGATTCCTCCCATTCATAGTTGGATTACTCAGAGTTGTCAACCGACTCTGTAGCTCCATAAAGCTTTTTAGCCTGTATCAGATCATTGTTCAGAAATTAGGAGCTGGCTTATTTGCCGATTGGTTGAATCAGGCCCAAAGATCAATTACTGGAGCTTGAAAATTGAAGGGGAACCAATGGATTCATGCAAGTGAATTCAGAAATGTCTATTTCATTTGTCCTAGTGACCACTACAGAAGGACCAACAATCGCTTAACATGTAGTAAATACTATTTTAGCACATTTTGGCTTTCGCCACCAACTGTGAGCAACTGCGCTCGGTGTCCCTCCCGTCATTACAGCATCATGTACCGTGCAGCCGAGACGAGAACGTTATTGCAGGCGAGATAAAAACACCGTAGCGTAGCGTACACGTTTATTTCTTCATTTTTTTTCTTCTTCATGTTGTTTCTGCTGCAGTTGCAGCGACTCTACAATCACCCTTCGGCGAGGCGTCACAGAATGTATCGCGCATTGTATTGTATCTCCTGTGCAATCAGGATGTTGTTACCTTGACTCCGCTGAAAAAAATGAAATATTGCGGCTGCTGTCAGTTGTACTTTGAATGATCAGATTGAAAGGCGCAGACACCGTTTGGTTCCGAGGCCGCAATAATGATCTCTCCATTCCTTTCTGGGCACAGCACTAAGTAATGTTCCCAGCACAGGGGTGTTGCTAAAGGAATAAGCAGCAGTGTGGTTTGCATCATTTTCTTTCTTTTATGGGGGGGGGGCTAATGTCCTCTTATCGAACGGCTCTATCTGTGGCTCCTCCCGTCCGCATATCGAGGTGTTCTTGGGAAAAGAAACAAACCTCAAATCAACTCAGATATATCATCACACGGTAAAAGCATGAATATGTAAATGTGGCTTGTAGTGTAAAGCACTCTAAGTGGTCGAGTAGACTTGAAAAGTGTCCGTTCACCATGCTGTGATCCGAGCTTCAGAAAAACCGCAGCAGTGGGATGTAGTTCCTCTCACAGAGCGTGCATTAATGAAAACAACCTGTTCAAAACACTAAATATAACCTGTATGACACCTACAACAAAATCTACAACCACTGGCCCAACGGAACCGGCTCACAATGGCCGATTAGAAATACATATATATGAATACATATCAGGTGTTTTCACTGCAGTTAGAGGAAATGATGTGATTACACCTCAACCTCTTTAAACATGGCAATATACCAAGCATTATGATGCATGTGACAGCTGCAGTAAATCCTGTATTCTAAAAAAAGAAAAAAAACGGAACTTGCCCTATTTCTATGACACTAAAATTGGCTGCAGCAAGCAAGCCAGTGCCAATTCTAAAAGGAAATTACACACACACACACACACACACACACACACACACACACACACACACACACACACACACACACACACACACACACACACATATATATATATAGTTGTCGGATAACACAATCCCCAGGGAATGAAAAATATTCCGGAGAATACACTTGGTTCTTGCAGTTCTGAAACTCAACAAAAGAGCCATCGTTTCTGTTTGTTAAAAGAAAACGGTTCTGCTGATAAGTCAGCAGCACCCAACAGCCTCTTAGATTTATTTACCCAACACCGGCACTGTGAGTATTGAAGCGAAGGTGGGGGCCGGGGGGGCCGGGGGGGGGCTGCATTCATTTTAATTTTTTTTCCAGGTGAAGCAGAAGAGGAGGGATGAAGCACTCTTCATTCTGCGTGTCAGATCGAACAGTGGCGGGCCGCTGGTTTTAATGGCCCCCAGTGCAAATCAAAAAAAGGAAATAGAGAATTATGTGTGCAAGCAGGCACACGCGCACAAAAGCACTGCAGCAAAGAGGTCGATTTTCTACATTGTGTTGGAATTTAAATAATAGTAATAATTCATTCAAGTGTAATGGGCAACTTAACAAATCATGCGATTATTGGTCGGCAGAGCACATGAGTGTCATTTGCTTTAACACCGACATGTTTTGCATGTTATGACAGCTGGTCACTTCAAAATATGTTGGTTTGACCAAAGTGGTGAAGAATACCCAACATAGTTTCCCAGATCTTTTATCTGACCAATATATGATGTAAATATCACTGTCGTGCTTTGAATTTTGAAAATCTGGAGAGAAAAATGATTGACTATGAAAACTGGAAATCCTTTGGCAAAGCAACTGCTCATTAATTGGTTTTGGCCATTTCACCGAATGAAAAGAAGGAATAAATTCTACAAAAGACCAAACTAGCAATGGATTTTAACGTATTTTCCTTGTAGCTCCCAACAAATCCGTTATTGTTGGAGCAGCAACAACACACAACGCTGTAAAGTTCCGGAAAAAAAACAATGACAATTGATTTGCAGTCATGAAGATTTACATCCTCAATTGGAATAAATAGGCTTTGACATAAGTGCCACAGATCCACAAGCAAAACTTGCTTTTTGGTCTTTTCCTGGCATCTGTTGGAACTAAAAGAAAACCCATATCCATAATCGTAGCCGCACTGTTTTCAACCCAATACTCACTATATAAGGTTGTAATGTATGCTTGTTACTACTTGGGATCCATCTGTATCTCCTATGGGCACGTTGTACGCGGGGTCTGGTTCGACGCAGGCTACAACATCAGCACAAACAAGGTTAGAATCAGGACACGCGGCAAACGCTAAGACTCAGTAATGCGCGGAATGAATTGGCGCGATGACATTTAGTTCAGCAGACAGCCTTCTGAGCGGCCACAGGCTTCTTCTTGTCATGATGTGAGACTGTCAGATTTCATATCACTTCCTCTTCTAGCCACTCCATCAATTTCACACTCACTGGATTGACTGCAAAATGGCTGTGACTGGAAAATGTCTGAAAAGAAAAAAAGAAAATCGGACTTAATTTACTTGAATGCCTTTTTTTTAAATGCAACGGCCACAATAAATTACGAGGGGAATAAGCATTTTGTGTTTTTTCCAATTGATAAAATGAAAAAAAGAGTGTTCAACTGTGACACTGTCCGTGTTTGAACCTTGTGTCTCACGTGAGAATTGCCCATTTACTGCGGAACATGTGTCTTATTTTTGGCCCGAGAGTGAAAGTGCAAACTGAGACGTTTATATGTTTTGTCACTTGCTTGGAATAATTCTTCTTTGTACGTGAAACAAACTCCCGTCAGAACTCCGAAGGGGGACGCTAAATATGCCAACGAGCCGAGACAAATATCAAAATCCAAATGCGACGGCATCGCAAGTTGTTCAATAATGCAGCATTTCTTGCTAAATTTCATATTCATAAATGTATTATCTTACTCAATTTAACTTGCCCGGAGCAGTTTTTAACACATTTCTCCTCACATTCATACCATCACCAGATGAAACACAATCGGTTCCCCGGTGTGTGAGGGTGTCGGACGCGAGTTGTCCAAGTAGTTTCGCCATAGTTGGAGCAGAAAGTCGTGAGACACTCTAATTATCTGACATCGCAATTGAAGCGCTCTCATGTTTTCGGAAATATAGCTTATAGACGTCACGTTGTTCTTGCTATGGTGCCACCAGATTGGGACATACGTGACAGCAGCACTCTCCCAACAAACTCATTATTGCAAAATGAATTTGGCAAATCACAGTGGTTGTCAGACATAATTCCACAAGCAGAGAAGTAAAGGGTGGGTGGGTGTGTGTGTGTGTGTGTTTTTTTTGATGTTGCTGGCAGGATTTTAGATGTACGCAGCTACTGCTTACAGTGGCTCTGAATACATGTTGAGCTTTGCCTGGATGAAATTAATCCACGCGGCGTTGCACCAACAAAGGGAAGGAGGATGTTTGAAGAGATTTGTGTTTTTTCCCCCTTCAGACACGTACGCGCCATCCCCTTTTTATGTAATGAGGCATTCTGCGCTGATGAATGGCATTCGCATTCAAATGATTCCATGAGGAAGTGTACTATTTTCCCCAAAGCATTCCAGCGCATTGGAGAAGCACTGACAGCTGATGAGTCCTATTAGCGACTGTCATGTCCGAAATCTCTCGCTCCCAGGTGGCACCACGGGGCCCGTTGTAATTCCAGCCAGACGAAACGAGCTTCCGCCAGCGGGAGGCCTCGTTCGATCAGATTCCCCAGCAGTCGGCCGTCTCTCTCTCTCTCTCTCTCTCTCCGTGCCGCCTCTCTACCGGCGTGGTGGCAGCGTGGCGGGTGCAAAACCAAAGCCACGCGTGGACCCGTTTCATCTGATTAGGGTTCAGCCATTCATCTTCACCGGAGAACATTTCCACCTCGGTTAACAATTTTTACAGCCTTAGAAATCACCTGTCATTATACACTCATTTCTTGTTGCTCGTGGGTTTGACGGGAGGAGATAATTAACAGATAGCTAAGAGTTGGAGGAGCTGAAAGGAGAACGCTTAAATCTAAGCACCAAGCAGGGAGGGATAATGGTTTTTTTTTTTGTGCCATGCAAAAGGCAAAGAGTGCTTTGCTCTCGGCAAAGGCATTAACTGCACTGAAGAACTTAATAGTACAGCTTGACACAATGCTGTCACATTTTATAACTCCGCTGCATATATGATATGTTTAGCATATAACATGTATTGATTTATGTGTAGGTTACCATCCGTGCAGGCAGAAGATAATAAGGGGTGATAGCAACGCATCAACACCGCTGCTGTGTGGAAAGTGGGTGGTATAGGCTGTACTGTCTGTGTGTGTGTGTGTGTGTGTGTGTGTGTGTGTGTGTGTGTGTGTGTGTGTACGAATGTCCTGGAAATTTTATCTTCAGCACTCTCAGGCATATTCCTAGACACTTTGGCTGAATGGACTAATCTAATCGCATTTAATCTGATCAGAGATAACAGAGTAATGAGTTTCTTGTTAGTCACTTGATTTGCCAGATAATAAATTCGGCTTTAGTTATTCAAGGACAATAACAGACCTCTTCACACCCTTGATTCCCACTATTTGTCAGGGATTCTGTGATGATGAATTGGACCGTAATGAAAACAGCTCTGCAATACGGATTTTAAAAAAGGAAAAGCATTCATCACGAGGCCGTGAATGAAAGAAACATACCAATTTAGAAAGCACACAAAATAAATCGCAGATAAAATATTTTAAAAGTCAATAAATAGGCTATTGAAGGAACCCTCGTTGTTTAATCATCGAATAACATTGATCAATGACTTATTACATATTGTTGTGTATTGCAGTGATTGGCGAGTTAGCGTTGTTTCGATTGCATTTCGTCTTGGTTTGCCAGTGCATGCATTTCACAGGTTGCATTGCTTTTCTGCATTGATTGAAAGTTTCCTCACTTGCACTCAGACAGTGTGGACCCGTGTTAACCGACTGCCATGATTTTGGTGTCAGCGACTTGTCTTGTCCTAAAACGACTGAGTGCCAGTGACATCAAGAGACGGTGCCACTTCCTTTAAAATTTTCATGACTAAGGCTTTGTGTATTAAATAATTCCAGGCTTAGGATTTCAATGAGTAAAGGGCTTACAAGAAATTCACGGTTTCTGCCCCGAATGGGAGACAGATTCTAAGTTCTCTTTTTTCATTTTCGGTCTCCAGTGTAGATGTATCAGCTTCTGTGAAGTCTAGAAATCTGGGGCAATCCAGGGTTAGAGAGCTAACAAAAAGCTTGTTATATTCCACAGATGGGCAATACTGACAATTAATGAACCTTTGAATTCATCTTGCTTCTTTTTTCGTTCCACACACATTGTACTATACAAATAGCTTGGGGCTGCCAGAGATTATTTTCATTATCAATTATCTGTTTATTGAGCTCCAAGTTATATCTCACAATAGTTTGTTTCATATGACTAACAGTCCAAATCCCAAATATATGAATTTTACAATTGCATATAACTAAGCAGCAAGTGCTCACATCTGAAAATAGCAAATGTTTTTGTTGTCAGTTAAAAATCTGCCAAGGGATCAATTAAGCATTAAAAAGGATCCTATAGTGAGCCAAAGATAAATGTAACTCAGTACAGCAACTACTTTGTGGTTACTAAATATGATTCTTTTCTTCTTTCTTCTTGTTGCAGAGAACACAAAAAGCAGATGAACTATGAATGCTGAACACAATGATCTCCTCCCTCCAGCGCCAGACAATGAGAGGTCGTAGGCTGAAGGGGGCGCTGTCCAACCCCCTCTTTGTGCTGCTTCTGGCCCTTCAGATCCTGGTGGTGGCTGGGCTGGTTCGTGCTCAGACCTGTCCTTCGGTCTGCTCATGCAGTAACCAGTTCAGCAAAGTCATATGCACCCGCCGCAGTCTACGGGATGTCCCAGATGGCATTTCCACCAACACTCGCTACCTGAACCTCCAGGACAACCTCATCCAGGTCATCAAGGTGGACAGTTTTAAGCATCTGCGCCATCTGGAGATCCTGCAGCTAAGCAAGAACCACATTCGCAACATTGAAATTGGCGCCTTCAACGGGCTGGCCAGTCTCAACACCTTAGAGCTCTTTGATAATCGGCTCACGACAATCCCCAATGGAGCATTCGAGTACTTGTCCAAGCTGAAGGAGTTGTGGCTACGGAACAACCCCATTGAAAGTATACCATCATATGCCTTCAACCGGGTCCCCTCGCTCCGAAGGCTAGATCTAGGTGAGCTCAAACGTCTGTCCTACATTTCTGACGGAGCTTTCAAGGACTTGAGCAACCTGCGCTACCTGAACCTGGGTATGTGCAACCTTAAGGAGATTCCCAACATCATACCTTTGGTCAGGCTTGAAGAACTGGAAATGTCAGGAAACCAGCTCGCTGTTGTCAAGCCCAGCTCATTTACCGGATTAGCGAACCTCCAGAAGCTGTGGATGATGCATGCCCAGATCCAAACTATCGAGAGGAATTCCTTTGATGACCTTCAGTCAATGGTGGAGCTCAACCTGGCTCACAACAACCTTACATTTCTACCACATGACCTTTTCACTCCTTTGCATCGCCTGGAGCGGGTCCACCTCCATCACAACCCCTGGAACTGCAACTGTGATATCTTGTGGCTCAGCTGGTGGCTGAAGGAAACTGTACCTGCCAATACCAGCTGCTGCGCCCGTTGCCATTCTCCCTCAGTTTTTAAAGGTCGCTACATTGGGGAACTGGACCACAGCTACTTCCAGTGTGATGTCCCTGTGATCGTGGAGCCACCCAGTGACTTGAATGTGACAGAAGGCATGGCTGCAGAGCTTAAATGTCGTACAAGCTCGTTGACATCCATCAGCTGGTTTACACCAAATGGCTCATTGGTGACACATGGGGCTTACAAGGTGCGTTTGTCTGTGCTCAACGACGGGACGCTCAACTTTACTAGTGTCACAATGCAGGACACTGGGACTTACACCTGTATGGTGAGCAACACGGCAGGCAACATTTCTGCCTCTGCAGTGCTTAACGTTACTTCCGTGGAAAACAGTGGCGTGACCTATTTTACCACAGTCACCGTGGAGACCATAGAGACCCCAGGGGATGATAGCCAAACGCCACTTCCCCCGTTTGGATGGGTGTCTTCCTCGACAACAAAAGGTACTCCTGTTTCAACGAGGACCACAGAGCGGACTTACACCATTCCAGTTCTTGATCTGGATGGCGAGGGGGCCCTCAATGGCCTGGATGAAGTGATGAAAACCACCAAGATTATCATCGGCTGCTTCGTGGCCATCACACTTATGGCTGCTGTTCTGCTGGTCATTTTCTACAAGATGAGGAAACAGCATAACCAGCAGGATCCTGATGGCCCTGCCTCCTCTATGGAGGTCATTACTGTTGAAGAAGAGCTGGCAGGGGTTGCTGCCATGGAGAGACACCTATCGCTGCCCCCCCTGGAGCACTACAACCACTACAACACCTACAAGAGCACTTACCACCACGCTCCCATGCTCAGCACCATACACAGCTCCGTCACACAGGAACCTTTACTGATTCAAGCCTGCTCAAAAGACAATGTACAAGAGACCCAGATCTGATGTTGTATTTGACTAAATATCCAGTATCAGCAGTTTCATACAAGTACAATGGACCAAAACACGAAGACAAAAGAAAACAACATTGACTTGACTGAGTTGATGTCAATAATAGCGGTAAATCAGCATTTGGCAAAGGGACAACATAGGATACTTGAACAAGTGTCTTTACAAAAACAAAGATTATTTATTAAAAACATGTCTAGTGACTAAATGAAGAAAAACAATTTGTGATAGCTTTTTAGCTCATTTTATTTCTCTATCTCTCTCTCTGTGTAATACTGCACAAGGGAAAGAATGGTTCACCAAGAGTGAATGTGGAATTTGTCAAATACATCTCATGTGAAACCCACCATAGAAATTCATGTCATACTAAAATGAATAGTGCCATTGATTTAATCATTTCATCAAACTTAATAATTCATTTTGTATAAAAGGCATCGCGTTATTATTTAGAGCCATTCGTTTGCTTGTCGTTGAGTAAATCTCCTCCAGTTTGCCCGAGTTTTACTAGACGAAACATAAAATTGGGTTTATTTGCGTTGCCTTTATTTTTCTAGCTGTCACTCAACACAAAAATGGGATCTTTTAATGACGCGGCTGTGGTTGGTATCACAGTGAAGCCAGCATGCCTGAGGAGCGGAGCAGCCAAATGAGTAAATGTGCATTTCCCCCGTGGCTCCTAAACAACAGACATACATCCTTCACTTTAATTAAGATCAAGTTCTCGCTCCCACTCCTCCTCCTACATTTTCTTTACGCTTCTACGTTTATTACTTCTTTCATTCTTCTCCTCCTCTATTCTTTTATTCATTTTTTTTTTTTTGAATCCGCGAACTCTCCATCTTCCCCATCTACCCTTGTTCGGCTTCCCCTCCCGCTCGCTTCTCCTCCATGTCGCCACCGTGCTTCTTTGATGGTCTCTCTCCGTCGCCTCGCTCAGGCACGTTCCTCACCTGCTCGCCGTGTCTCGTTTGTCTCGCCTTGTCCGTCGGCGTGTGCCGCGCGACCGCAGAATGTTGCCCGGGTAGAATGAAATGGGAGCAGAAGGCTGCGGTCTGCGAGCCTCCCTTCTTAGCGCAGCGATGATCTACGTCCACTCAGTGTCGCGTTACCTTGCCATCGCCCCAGGGTCACACAAGCCTGGGCGCTGATAGTCCATCTGTTAGGACAGATAAAGAGGCAAATGAGGCTGCTTTGTAATGTAGTGTGACCCTGTCAGACTAACACAGACAGGGCTACCGCAGTCAGCGAAGCAGCGAGGAACCTGCAAAATAAAAAAAATAAGAGGAGATGGGTTATAGCTCATTAATCTGTATCAGCAGTTCATTTGCAGACTAACAGAGGACGGCTGATAACAAAACAGCATGAGACTTTTCCACTCTCCCTGTGCTCAACATCTAACAGGGGGTAGAGGCCTTTGATATTGAAGCGACCCCTGCTCGCTCTCATTTTTGTCGGAGGAAAAAACACACACAGACTTTGATGTTGCATCATTTATAGACCATCAAAACATTGTCTCTCCCGTAGTCCGTTTGCGCTCTGCTTTTTTCATTTAGTCTTTCAAAGGGGGGAAGGCTTAAGGAAGTGGGAGGTAGGGATGAAAAAGTGGAGAACAGTGGCGTGGGGGCGGCGGGGTGCAGACGCACGGCGGTCATGAGGGGTCTTCAAACAGAGATATTGCCGATATGAGCACAGAGGAGTGAAAAATAGATAAGGAATAGGAAGGCAAAAACTAGCCATCAGACTGTTGCCAAGGAAACCGTGACCTTGTGCAGGAAGTAAGACGAGGTGGATATGCCTTTCTCTTTGGTCTCTGCGCAACAAGCATATTTATTACAAGCTAATTTCCCCACTAGCGACTAATTACCAGCAAAAAGTGCCACAACCGATGCCCGGTTTCAGTTATTGAAATGAAATAAATCACTGCATGATGTGACAAAAATGGAACAATTGAACCGTCCAGCATTTGGAACTCCTCCTTATCGATTTTCATCTCGGTGAAGACAGCCAGCCGCCGCAGCCCGGCGTACGAGCGCAATAGAAAGCCCCGTCACAATATCACGCGCCTCTGATCAGTCGTCCTCCCGAAATCCATTGGAACACTTTAACAATAACGGAGGCACGGCGAAACCAGGCAAAAAAAAAGATGGGCGGGGAGCGAAAAAAAAATACAAAATCTACATCTCACGACCGGTCACGTCCGTTGATGTGGAGACGGATGAAACCGCCAATGGAGCCGGAACGGCCGAGAAACAAACTCGTTCATCATCTGCTGTGAAGGACGAGAACAGTAGACAGTCAAGGGGTTGAACCGTTCTTTCCCTTCTTCACCGTTTTCTTTTCCAATGCTCAAATCCTTTTCAATGCTTTTGGTGGCTTGATGATTAAATGTTGACGCTGGCTTCAGTGGAAAAAAAAAAAAAAAGGTTGAGGTTTCTTTTTTTTTATATATATATATATATATACACACATATATATTTGGGGATGAGGCTTGTGAGTTACTCAGAATGAATGGAATATCTCTGATTTGGTATTTTCTTGGGTAGGATGGCTTCACGTGAAGAGATATTTGAATGCCAGATTGAAATTAAGACTGACGTGCAGAATGTTGGACATGGAATACCAGCAGAGTGAGCTTGATTTTTTTGTGCAAAAACCCCCCGAAGCCAAGGTGATCCAATTCTTGTGTGTTATTCTGCCAACTGTCTATGTACGGGGGGGGGGGGGTTACTGTATGAGGGGAATATTCTCTCTCATTTTTGGAGAGAATAATCATCACATGATGAAGTTTCTACAAAAAAAAAATATTTTCAAAAACATAATAGAAAAAAAAAATTCTTCAGATCATAATTTTACATGTGCTTCAATTGTTAAAAAAAGAGGAAAAAAGCTAAACAAAAAAAAAAACAAGGTAAAAAAACCAACAACAACGAGAGACTTGTGCTTGTGAGGAGTCCAACTAATTTCTCTGAGGATGATGTTGAATTATTGATACCTGAGATTGTAGTTCATACTGTACATGAATACAAATAAAAAAAATTGCAATTCTTTTTCTCTCTTTCCCCCAGTAGATTTTCACGAAAATGCATTATTCACGGCCGATGTCACCATTTTTGCCACCGTCGCCCCCATTTGCACATGAAAACATTTATAGAAACATTCAGACAAAAGGGATTACTAAGCAGCGACCGGAATGCTGAAGTGAGAAGAATGTGCTGCAAGGAAATGTACTGTGGCGCACTTTCTTCTTATGAGGTCAGGAGGAGGGAAGTGGATCTGTGAGCGGAGGGGGAAGGAGTGATCCTTCTGTATTATACATGGGAAGTCGGATTTCTTTATCTCATTCGAATCGCTCCATCCGTCTGACGGAAACATTTGATTAACGCGCGCGAATCGGAGAATGCCATAACCAATGGCACAATGGGCTATTCCTGCTCCCTCTCCGCCGACTCAATGCGACGAACAAAGGACCTCACAGACCTCTGGAGAACACTGTCGCAGTCGTAGAAACACACGTCTGATAGCAGACTCTATACCCTCGCTTTCACTTCCATGCAGGGTTAATATTAAATCAATTAAACTGAATCTCAGCTGGAGACTACCATGCATTGTGAAAGGAGAAAAAAAACTACAATGACTACAATAAGTCGGTGAAGGGACTGCGTGCTTATCATTATGACATCCCCACTAGTCAAATGGCACAAAATGGTTCAGTCACATTTCCTTTGGGATTTGCTCCATTTCATTCACAAAGTGCTTGATGGCCGCCCGGCGAAATGGTCCAAGGCAATTGGTTCAGGCTTTGTTTAGAAACCCACTTGTGTGTGTGTGTGTGTGTGTGTGTGTGTACTGGGTCAGTCCAGAATGCTATAATGTCCGTCCTAACAAAGAGATCATTTACTCAAATCCCCCACCGATCGATGTATCCAGGAGGTGACGCACTCGGGCTCCGTGCAACGATGCCGAGACCAACCCAGAAGCTGAGCAGTAATCTCATTTATTCCCGGGCATTCAGAGAACGTACGCTACATGTGGGAGATTGACGTGTTGTTTTCTTCCCCTCACAAGCAGTGAATCATTTATTTTTTTTCGGTGGGATCGGTGTGGGTTCGTTTCTTTTCATTCTCTTCAGAAGAACTTGACGTCATCTGAGAAGGAGGAGGAAGAAAGGATGAAAAAAAAATGGAATAATCGAGGCTGCTCCTCTGTGTCGGTGACGCCGCCGCGTGTGGTACATTATGTGCGGCGGCGGCATATAGAGCGATGATCATCTTGTATATAATGAGGGGGAACAAAAAACCCACCAAACCTGGAAATCAAACAATACGGTTATTTGCTTGAGCGTTATCCTCAGTTCTCGTCGATTTATATTTTTCTTACATGCACAAGCACAGAGCAGCGGTGGACTGAAGAGGAAAACGGGGGCTTTCAGACAAAGAGCACACAGCAGAACAACTCGAGAGTGACACTATACGGGGAAACGGGTCAATATAAAAATCTCCAATACTGTACAGTAGTTATACATAAGTCCACTTATGGTTCATTCAATACCGTTACACTGCATTGTGGTTCGGACCAATGTTCCACAAGCCATTGTCACTCGGTACAATCACTCATTCAGGCTTTCTTTAATGTGCGTTTGTGAACATCAGCCTGTTCTATTTACCGGCCCGCTCGAAGGCTGATTAAATTAATTAATCATAATCAATAATAATGTTTTGATTAAAGAAAGCCTTCCGTATTTAGACAAATCGACCAAAATATGCAATACACTATAGCTATTGCGATATTCATCATTTTAAAAAAGAAAGACAAATATTGATATTAAGGTAATAATACTCATACTATAATATCATGTAGATCAACCCAGCACCTCTTAAATCAATAAGGGAATCGTAATCTGTATTTTACTTTATTAGTAGTATTTTTGGAATAGTTAAAGCCTAATTAATTTGAGTTTTAATTAAAATGAGATAAAACATTGAACCAAAGTTCCAAATTTAAGAATTTAATTGACTCATTTATTATTAATATTATACTTTCTATGTTTATTGTGAATTATTTTGGCCACGGTAATAATTAAGTGAAAATCCAATATTGACATCCCAACAATTCCCAATTGAATAATGGATTTGTAGGTATTTGTTTTATTCTAATGTTACAATGATTTTGAATGCGACATCATTACCGGCTGTTCCAAAGCTCATTGAAAGGCACCCGGCAATGTTTTTTCTGAAAGAACAAACAAACATTATTTACAGCAACAACTTTACTACTGGTTGATACCGATGTCTCGAGTGTTCAGAGTGTTCACTTTGCACCAAATAAATTGCAGCACGTTTAGCAAACGAGCATCACTGTTCTCTTCTGAGCGTGTGCCATAAGGCCACTGTCAAACGGACATGGCAGTAGGACTGCGTTCCATCAACGACGCTACGATGCTACATAACTCAGATGAATTATATGAAATACAGTCCAGTTTGAAGGCTTAAGTTGAGGCTGGATTGTACAAGTCTATAAAGAGTGAATCATGGAAAGTTCTTCCATCTGACGCTCTGTGTACTTGCCTGAACAGTACAACGCCTTTATCAGGGGCTCAGCTCTTAAAGCAATGTGAGAATTGCTCTCGGCTACACTCAGGGACACCCCTACAGGTGGGAGGTGAATTTCATTGTCGCGAATAGACGTTGCGGTGTGAGCCTCCCCCATGCGCAGCGGTAAACGTGCCTTTGTCAACAGGCAGACGGAAAAAGAAAATGGGGGAACCTCAGAAGCCAAAGAACAATGTTGACTTGAGAATGTAGAGTAATGTCACAGGATTTTACGCAAACATTACGGCATTGTTTTATTTGTTGTGACATTGGAGATGAAAACGAACACAACAAAAAGGATGATGGGGTTTTAGTTTTGCTGAAATACTGCAGTGAATGACGCCGTGTGCCGGGGGGAGGGGGGTGAGGGAGGTAGAGAAAATGGGAGTGAATGATTGCACCTGTGAGGAGATGTGTTTACTATTGAAAGTAGAACTGACAGGGGTATGAGCGGGCGCGGGTGTCTCCGAGAAGCGGAGCTCGCTGAACGTTATTGGGGCAGAAGCCCAGCTGAGTGAGCCATATTTGCACTCATTGACCGGAGGGCGAGTGCCGTTCGCATGCTGTTTAGGGCTGCCAGCTTCAATCAGAATCTGAGGCACGGCGGCCACCGGCCCAGTGCAGTTAGGCGTCTACATCTGCTGCAGGAGAGCCCCATCACCTGGCTGAAGAGCGGACGAAGGCGTTCCAAAATCCCTGCTTTCAGTACCGCAGACCTGCTTCACACAGGAACATTGTCCTCAAAAAGCATCTGCCTTTCTTTCGAAACGGAACGCCAACGACCCCAAACCCTCCGGCAAATACGTCCTGCTCGGCCCGGCTTCAGTCAGAGTCTGTTCCGGGGTGACCGCCGGTCACTAGCTGGCTACCTGCTAGCTCCAGCTCTGGTTGTTGTCGTGTGACGTATGCCGTAAAGCGAATTTCGCAAGTGTCATGGACGATACAGATGCAGGCGTACCGGGAGCACTGTGGCAATGACCGATGTCATTGTAAGTTTGTGTCCCGTCCAAATGATCTTGAAACTGTTATTTTAAGGTTTCAAAAAAACAACCTGCATTGTGTTACTTTAAAGCAGCAAATGGTTATTTCACTTGAACCTTTCTCTAATGGTTCCATAGAGAAGAGAGGCAGAATTCATGATATTGTAGTTGAGTGCTCTACAACTAGCCCGGGATGCCAGACGAACTCTGGGAGCTCATTTTATTTGCTGTGCCAGACGACTTCTGGATCCCCTCCACTGGGAGGTGATTTCCCACCGGCAGAAATCTTGCTGGTCCATTCACAACCCATTATCGTATAATGGGCGGGTTTTATACCATGAGAAGCGGCACAAAAACCAATGCTGCTGCTGATGAACGAGCATTTGACTGAAAGTACCCAATATTTTTCAAATTTCTCCCGCAAAAATGGCAACACTCGTTCCCAGACCTTGTGGAATCATCGTCACAGGGTCGCTGAACAGACGTCACGTGATTCTTAGCTGTCACTGGTTGTAGGTCTGTCCAAGTGCGTCCGGAAGCATGTAGTTCTGCGTGCGTTGCTTACGGCTCTCTTGGAAATCCAAAATGTTGAGGTTCCGGAACTAATACGCAACAGCCTGGCGTACATCACACTTGCTTCTCCTGACTCTAAGGTTAAAAATATATTACGTTTTGTTTAAAACATTTGGTCATGTAACCCGAACCAGGTGCAAACGTCTCCTTTAAGAAAAAGCTCCGTTCAAAGAGTCTACCCCCCGCGATGAGACAGCCAGGTTAAACGGACCACCGGCGACCTGCGGAACAGATGGTTTCCCACTTGACTGCTGTTGTCTATAATCAAGCATCTAATAACACCTGTTACACATATGAAGTGCACACACAGAGAAGGTCAGGCTGCCAACCAGGAGCGTGAACAGGGGACTGAAAGGGGGAACTTCTGTGCTGTGCCAATTCTCTGAGACGAAATCCACGTTGAGAGCAACGTCTTGGCCGTAATCAGGCTTGGAGGCTTGTTGCAGCCCTACTTCCTCACCACAACAATCTCACAATAACGGATGAAGCAGAAATGTTCAACAAATATTGATTGAAGAGAAATACTAGTGGATGAGGCAGGAGCCTTACACGTTAGCATTTTTTTACGCATGCTTTAAAATGCTCATCTCTTTTACAACGGCATCCCATTTCAGGGGAGAAAATGCAATACACTGACCTTTTTACTGGGATTGATATATAATCAAATAAACATAAAAAGATGTAAGATAATGCTTTGCCGCCAAAGAGGAATCTTCATTTAGTGGAATGGTTTCACTTATTGCTTTTAGCAATAGCAATGCCGCCTGTTTTAATAAGATAAGAACCGGCTTCAAATGTATTAGTTTGTATAACGTCTGTGTTCAGACGCGAACGTGGCCTCCATCCTATCACCAGTCGACGTGAAAGAAATGTAGGCCAAGGTTGTTTTCCAAAGGGCTGATGGTTGCCTCTCGGTACAGTTTGGCAGCTTCAACAATTTTTGGCAGCTGTTATGCCTAAAGTAGCTGCAGACATTTGTCTGCACAGACTGGATAAGAGGAGGAGCCAAGTCTTTCATGGAGGATGAGATCCATGTGGCCTCGGTGCTCAGTCTGTACGTGTGGCTACGTGTCGAGTAGTGTGCGTGTCTACTTACTGTATACTTTTATCTTTGTTAGGACCAGTTTGACTGACGTATTTTACAGATTGAGAACATATTGGCCGGTCTGACACCTTCAAAGAGCTATGTAAGGGTTAAGTTTTAGTTTAAGGGTTTAGGTGTCGGCTTAGGATGAGGATTTAGATTTGATAAGGACTTTTAGACCTTACATAGTAGGGCCATTTTGGGAATGCGAGGATATTTTGGCCATACATATTCTTCCCATGTCTGCATGGGTTTCTTCCCACACTCCAAAGACATGCAGCTTGATGGTTAACCGGAGATTCTAAATTGCCCATACGTGTGAATGGTTGTTTATCTCTTTTCATTTCAGTCAATGGCAATGGACTGGAGACCCATCCAGTCTGTACCCGGCCTCTTGCCCAATATCAGCTGGCCTTAGCTCCAGCTCCTTTGCGACCCTCATAAGACACATGGGTGGATAGATGACATATCGGCTTTTGATCCCTTTCTGACACCTTCTAAGGGCTGTTCAAGGGTTAATGGTTTGGTTTTGAGGTTTTGAATTAGTTAACGGTTGATGTGAAGGTAAGGACAGGGGTTAAGTATGATGTTGTGATGCTAAAGGTTGGGGTAAGGGCCTGAGGGAATTCATTAAAGCAATTTTCAGATATGTACTATGGACATTTTCCAGAGTCTGCCTTCTACATTTGAAGAACGCAGCAGTAGATTGTCCGAGTCAGACGCGTTCACACCAACAGGAAAAATTCTGTGCTGTCTGGGTAGAACAGCAGGAGGCTGACGTCACTGCGTCTGTGTGGAGGCAGCTTGAGGTAATGTGTGTCCTCACAAAGATAGAAAAGTGTGTGTGTGTGTGTGAGTGTTTTACCAGATGCTTGTTTTATTTTGCTTGATTCATGTGCTGGTTAATGGATAATTCATAACAATATCAGATAGAAGCAAATGGTTGCTGCAAAAAATTTCTGACAGGTACAGTTTTTTTAAGCTACATTTTAATAGTCTTGCTGAATAGGAGCTGGATGTTTTTCTGCTATCACACATGCTGCTGAAGGATATAGAGTCAACCCAGAGACCTCAATAATGCATATGTGTGGTCTATGATCGCAGATATGATGGGGTGATATGACAGTTGCCCACTTTGGAACGGCAAATTATGGTGCAGAACAAATGGCGGCATGGCGTCTTGACAGCGAGCGCTGTCAATCAAGTGCTCGAGTCCCACCTACTGTACAGCAAGATGAAGCGGCGCTGCGGCAAAATGAGCCAAAAGTGGATTTGAGCAAACTGGCAGCAGCGGCGGCGGCGGAGGCATGCGGTTGCTGCCTGAAAGTGATACTCGCTCAGCGTGCCTGTTCGACTCATGTGGGCAGAAAATCTTAAATATGTTTATATATGAGAGCGAGAGAGAGTGAGAGAGATGTCAGCCAACGTTGCCCTCTGGGGCGGAAGAAGACATCTGATTTGCTTAATCTCTGGTAGTCTGTTTGGTTGTTATTACAAAAACCACCAGCAGACAGGCTCGTTTTTGACTGCTTTTGATTTTGCTTATGAAAAACATGCCAATTTCTGGCATCTTTTTTTCCTTCAGCACAACATTTCAGACCTTAACCCCTCTAAACGCAAAATCCAATGAGATGTGTTTGCTTTTACGACACAATAAAAAAAAGAAAAATAGAAAATACCAACATGCTCAAAGTAGTATTTTCAAGGTTGAAAACGAAAAAACTGTTTGCAAACGTGAACATACCGGTGTAAAACAGAAATTGAATCAAGTCATATGTACCTTTTTAAAAATGAAAACCAGGTGTAAAGTATCCAAAAACTTGATGTGCGTAATTAGAGAAAGAGATTTTTTGGTAGATTTGAATTTCCAGGGTGTGGAAAGTTCCCAAATTGGAATAAATTTACAATAAAAATCGGGTATGGCCATAAGCAAAATCTAGCATAGAGTTTCCAGCCAGCTAATTTGACTAAAGTTGTCTACACTAGAGCTGCAACAGTTAATCGATTAGTAATCGATTAGTGATCGATTAACTGTTGCAGTAGTATTTAAGAGATTAAATACTACTCTGATTTCAGCTTCTTAGATGTGAATATCTTCTGGTTTCTTTGCTCCTCTGTGACAGTTAAACTAAGTATCTTTGGTGTGTGGACAGAACAAAACATCATCTTGGGGTTTTGGGAAACAATGGTAATTTTTACCATTTTATGGACCAAACAACGAATCGATTAATCGAGTAAAATAATCGACAGATTCATCGATAATGAAAATAATCGTTAGTTGCGGCCCTAGTCTTCCCTACAGCAGCTTCGTTTTTATGCTGCGACGCCATGAACCAGTCACGTGATTTGATCACGTTGGCGTCATCAGTGTCATACGAGGTGTTGTACTTTATTTACTAGAAACGGAAAAACACATTTATTTAGGACTTTTTTTAAAGCACAAATTCAATGCCAAAGACAGGGAAGGAAATATTATTCTATTTCATAACATACATATATATTGTTCTATGCGTGTACTCTCCACATCCATCTTCGTTCCTTGTTGCCTTTTCCTGATATCACTGCCGTTCGGTCTATTCTAAATTTGACTTCAAGATGTGACACTGAGCTATCACTCTTCTTCTTTTGGGCGCGAGGAAGCGCGTAGCACGAAACAAGTCCGACTCATTCGGCGGAGGACAAACGCTGACGGGACCTCGCGAGTTTTGCAGACGAGTCAGACTGTCGAGCGGCAGACAACACAACGCGTCGAGTAGCCCTTTTATATTTTATGACTTTGGTAAGTCTCATTGTGCTGGTGTTGCAGCCCTGGCGCCGGTTCAAGCGGCAATGACACAGCCATAAAAGTGCTAGTTTGACGTATTGGGGGGAAAAAAAAGCTGCAGAGGAGGGAGCAGATTTAACAGCTGTGTACGTAGGTGTTAGCGCCGAGATGGCTGCGCGATTGACCATCAGCCAAAAAGGAACGTCAACATATCCTCTGGCCCGAGACGCTTAACTGTGACTTTGCAGCTTTTTTTTTTTTTTTTTTGTGCGTTTGATATCAATTTTGAACTTCGTATTTTTGGGAGTTTTGGCCCGGAGCCGTCGGACAAATCAAACCCGATCTGAGGTCATCACTTTTGGGGCCCTGGTGAGTTGTGGCGGCGCATTTACGAGCAAGTCTGACATTTGGTTTACTCGACGATTAACCAGTAATGTGAACGATGAACATGATGATCGTTGTTTGCAGCGTAAATGCTTCATGGTCGTGGTGTCACACAGCTGACGGAGGAGTGAGACTGCTGCTGCTGCTGCTGCTGCTGCGAGCTCAGACGCACCACAAGTGTCTCATGCCAAACAGGTGGTTACCTGCGCTGGCACAGACGGTTGGCAGTGGCAACGATGTTCGCTGCCCTTTCCCTCTGCTTTGATGAGCTGGCGGCCGACTGTTCCGCCGCTCAAATGACAGACTGCTGCATCACTCTGGCACCGCTGCGAGCCTCGAGTGGAGCGGCGGCGGCCCCCACCCAGATCCTCCCGACTGTCAATGTCATTATGTATGAATTTGGCGTACATAATCATACGTACAGTATAATCATGCATGCTTGAATGAATTCCAGACAATGAGTCTGGTAACCTGCAAACCAATGGGTTGGCGACAGAACGATAGAGAAGGTTGACCTACAGTCCTCCCTGACCACAGACGAGGGCTGCGGTCAACGAATAAATGAATCACCATCTCGATTGATTAAAAAAAATAAAATTATAATAACTTTTCTAACCAAAGACGTCATGGGGTCACGGAAACGTGTACTCATGAGGACTTGGGGAAAGAAAACCGCAGTGCAAAGAGAATCTGACTGACTTAACACTGGGGTTCTTTTTTTCAGTTCGTACAATGGGAACATTTAAAGGGGCAGTACGCGAGTGTAGAGAAAGCTTGTTTCTCTCGCCGCTCTTCTTGATGTTTTTGACTGTACTTGTCGGGCTCGGGTATGGGAGACCGATACGCTGACCACAGGGCTAAAATCCCTGAGTTGTAGCATCTGTCGCGAGCACGTCTCTTAAAGGGGCAGTACGCAATATCTGGTATGGAAGGCCGGACAAACTAACCAACAGGCCCAAACCGCGGAGTAGCAGCGCCACTGGCCAGCACGTCTCCTATGGTGTCGACGAGCGATGTTAACAAACTGCACTGGCCGTGTTGTGTGGTGCGGTCCGCAGCATTTATTTGGTTTTAGATTCAAAGAGCCACGGCTCAGCCGAAAACCCGGATTTTATTTTCGATGCGCACACAGAACCGACAGCTAGCGGACCGCGAGGAAATGCTGGTTGATTTTTACAAAAGGTGTATTGGTTTGAAATCGCTCACTGCCCCTTTGAACGACAATGTCCCATATGAAGTAAAAAATAAATATATACTGTTAAAAATAAAAAACTGAATATGCATGCAGAGAATGATAAGGCAATAAAATAACTATTATATCAAAATATGATTTAATTCGCATGGGCCCGAGAAAATTATATTCAGACATAGGAATGGAGTTCCGTGGCATGGCCACTTTTGACTTTTTTGTTTTTTAATACATTTACGAAGACCTCCATTTTAATTTAGTAGGTTTTCATGATCCCTTTCAAACTGAATAAATTTGAAAGAGAGGAGCTCTATATTCATGGATTTGGAGTTCAGCCTGTGGTGTAAGTTTTTAATCATGTAGTCAAAAAGAGGCTGTGGTTGTTTCTACATTTACGTCGCTCTGCCCTGGTGAAACGAAAATGCTGCAGCCCCAAGGGATTGTGGGAAAGCATCACCTCTTCGGTAAAGGACGGTCCAGCTCAAGGAGATTAGAAAAGAAGCTCTGAAGCTCCTTTCCATAGCATTTAGTGAAATGGACCAGGTCTTATCACTTTGACACTTCCACTTCATTTCACTCCAATAGAAAAAACCCTTCTTGGGCATAGAAGACCATTCAACGGCAACAGTGGTCTGCGTTCAGGCGGGACGAACACTTGCTGGAGGCACTGTTCAATGTTATCCACACTGTGTCACTCAACGGAGAAACTGCACAAAACAAATTTACTTTTAAAAAAGGAGTGGGATTAAAAATTAAAAGAGGGCAAGGACTGAAGAAAGGAAAGGAAGAAAAAATAAAAGCTAACAAAGAAAGAAATGATTAAAAAAAGACGAGGGCGGATTTTTAAACGTGTTTTTCTCAGCTCCTCTGGCAGGACTTTTCAGAGTCGGTCTGATAGAAAAAAAAAAAGCCCAGTCACCTTTGCTGAATATGGACCTACGCCAGGAATTTCAAAAGAAATGTCCAGGAGGGCCGCGGTGTGAGAATGTCAGAGCGCACTCAACATTTGAGAAATGGTCCAGCCGCGTTGATCGTTAAAAGGGGAATCCGCCGGATAGTGTGTGACAGTCTGGATCGCGTGACGCGTCGCGATCTGCAGCCATGTCCCAGCGGACGGGGACGGGCAACTGGGGGGGGATCACAGAAGTCGAGACGAGATGATATGAAAAGTATATATATATATATATCTTCGCAGGGTTCCTGGGTTTGTTAAGGAACGTGGCTAAGTCAGCTTTTATCCAGAGTCACGCATTGAATCAGTCATTCAGGTTAATTACGTTGATAACTTCAAACGGCTCGTGTCAAATTTAAGCATGAGCTCCGGGTGCTGCGTCAAAGGGTTTTTATCCGCTGTCCCTTGTACAGTAGCATTGTTCTCCTGTACAGTAACTGTACAGTAACTGTCAGATGAACACAATAATACATTGGAAGATAAAGATTACCGTACATTTCCCGCAGTGTAATAGATTACTGTTACGGTTACATTGGAGTTACAAATGTTCTCGCCTGGACTTCCAATTGAAATCCAACTTTATTCCGGAGTAAAACTTATATCTAATAACCTGTTCGCTCACTATTAAACATTTTACGCGGCTGAAACCGACAGACTGGCCCCTCTCCTGGGGCACGTTCCCATTTTGCATCCAATTCTCGTTTGCTCCTTTTTCCTAACTAACTGTTGAGCAATTGTAAGACAAAACCAAACTTCCCTGCGCGGGTCAACAAAGGTTTTTTCTGATCCAGATTCTGATGAAAATAGTAGTTTTTCTAATGTTGCCATGGGTTGTTGCCTAGCAACAGTTGCCATAAGTGGAAGAGGACAGACGAGTGGTTCCGGGGATCGATGTCTGACAGAAGTTTTCAACCGTTTGTACAGTTATCATCAAGGATGTTTGACCAAAAACATGACGTTGAAAATGCTTTACAAATATGAGGGAAACTGCCAAAAGGTTAAAAGGTTTTAAAAAGAAGAAATCCAAATTGTGAACGACTAATAAAAAAAGAGGGCCACTTTGACCTCTTTTACAAATATTTTGAGTTGAGGAATAAAAAGCACTTTTTCTTTCAAACTACAATTTGAGCACGACGACGGACACCGCGGCGATTCTGAGCAGTGAATTAAATGTTCCTCGATTCAACTTGGTTAATCTAAAAACACATGGAAAGCACGTGTCTTCTCGTATCCATAAAGCAGAGAGTGCCACATCCCTGCGCTCTTCGTTTTGACAGAGATTCATGAGAGATTCGTAAGTGGGGCTAACTCGAGTCGAACTTAAATAATTCATCATTTTTTTGTGATCTCTCAGCTTGAAGGACGAGCGCGTGGGATTTAATGGCACCTGGCAGAGAGGTTGCATATTAAAATCGACTGGCTGCCCCTTCCCTCACCCCGTGCCTTCCCATCCGGGCGTGTAGGAGGACTTTCAGGGAACATTAAAAAAAAACAAAAAAAAAACACACGGAAAAAAGCCATCGTCTACTGAAGAGACATGATGATACAACATGTCGGGCTCCTTCTGGAATCGGGGAAAACACAAAATTGGTGTATAATCACAATTTCTGCTGATTGCACACAAATTATGAATTATGTTTAAGAGTTGTAGAGTGCACAACACATGGAAGGCGACCGGACGTCCTGAAAAAACCCGGGACAGTCTCGAATTACAAGCAGCAATTACCGATCCCCGTCACGATTGTCCCGCAAATCAGACTAAACCAGAATGTGGATTGGTTGGAGCCTTTTAATCTCGACCGTCGTGAAAACACTTTTGGGTGTCACCTCGCAGCCAGCGCTGCCTTCGGTCACGGCGATCCACACCCTACACGAATTATGGCTGTTGTTTTCAAGAAAAAAAAAAGAGAAAAGAAAAGTACAGTCGTTGCCAAGAATTAATGAACAGCTACTGCGAGGGCAAATGTTGAATTTGAAAAACTAACGAAGGGAGATTAAACCATTTTTTGTTTCCTAGTGGGGATGGCGGGAGTTGCAGTCGCAGGGACAGGGACAGATATGGGCGCATGAAATGAAAGAAAAGACGGGATAATGAAAATGTTTTTTGTTACAGATGTTTAGGGCTGCAACGATTCATTTCACAAAAAATTAATCTGGCGATTATTTTCTCGATTAATCGATTAGTGTTGTGGTCCATAAAATGTTATATATTCAGTTAAGTGTCATAGAGGAACAAAGAAGCCAGGAAATATTCACATTAAAGAACCTGAAATTATAGAATTTGGACTTTTTTTCCCCATGAAACTACTTGAACCGATTAATCGATTATCAAAATAGTTGGCGATTAATTTAGTCGTCGATTACTAATCGATTCATCAATCGACTGTTGCAGCTCTACTGATGTTATGGATAATGATTGACACACGTCAATCACACCTTTCATTACTTTCATAGAAAATCATTTCAGAATTCAGTATTTGGCGTTGGACGCTATGGACAGGCTCAATGAATCAGACGACTGAGACGGTTAAAGCGCAGTCGTTTTATTGTTGATTTTTGTGACAGTTAATGAAAACAGAGAAATTGCATTTCGAGTATTTTAACGTCGAGGTTGTGATGAAAATTCATGAACTGGCCTACGCATACAACACAGCCACTCGTTTGGTTCCCCGATGACAGGCAGCTGAATCAATGGATGAAAAACGATTTGAACGCTGGTCTTTGTATTTCCCCGTTCATTGCCACCTTGACCACGCCCACCCCCAACTCGCCTGTCCCGAATGGGGTCAGCCCGAACACAAAGGAAGTTCACTCACTACATTGTACTTAACAGTAGATAATTACAAATTAATTGCTTGTGACAATGAACATACTGTAGGCTGTTAATGTTTAACAGGGCTGGTATTAACCCTGAGGTGGGGTTTTTTTCTCCTCTGACAGCTTCATGCTTTTTAAAACGCTCCGACACAGGCTAGTAGGAAATGCATCATTGGGGAAATGGTGAGGGGATTTGTATTGATATGACTCCTCCGTCAGACATCGTCTTACGCCTCCCTAGTCCCCATGCATCTGTGGAAAACATGCTTATAAAAAGTATCCTGCAGGCATTGGGGAACAATGGAACAATGGCACTCAGGATACATGTACACTACTACTGTAAATCCATATGTACTGATATCCAAAACAGTGCCTTCAACGCCGGAGAGACGTCTAGGGGGAGGAAGAGAGTGCACAGGAGAGGGAGCGCGAGCGAAGTGGTAAATGGGATCAGAACTCACCTCCAGGATTTGGAGTAAGCACTTTTCTTGCGTCGGGCGTCTGGAGTCACGCCAGGCTCCAACCGAAGACCCCGTCACCTCTTGAAAGGATTACATGCCTTGACTTTTTGACATTTGTATACATACAAATTACATCTCCCTTTTCCTTCTTAGTGCTCTTGCTCCCTGCCAGGTGCACATGCAAAGCTGAGCGTCAGGCTGATTCACCTTGGGGGGAAAAACTGTGCCGCCCCCCTGTTCAAAAACTAATAGTCCATATTTGTTTGCTTGAATTTTTGTGGGGCACGGACATTTTTTCTTTTTTTTTGACAGAAGCTTTGCAATTGTACCCAAATGTACATGTGACAATCATTGGCTTTACATGCCTGCGTACAAAACGCTGTATTGCTTTTAAAACTAATACCAAAACATGTAATTCGCCCCCTGGTGGCAGTAAAGGTCATAAACCACCTCCATGTTGGCAGATGGGACATGGGCCACAATGACAAAAACTAAGTATAGTTATTTTATTTCCCCAAAGATGGTTGATGTCATTCCAGGTTGTTCTTACAACAGCGATGTGTACTTTGCGCATTTTCCCAGATATTTGTTGCTAACGGGTCGGAACATTACGATCGACAGCCGAGACGTGGCCCACGATTGGTCGGGTGCGTGAATCGGCCGGAACACCTGTCTCGCAACCCTCCACACCACGATCGCTAACGTGTCGACTCGGGCTCCAAATGACGTCACCGGCGTAAGAAGGCTGCACCCGTATCCTGGATGTTTTGGCTTCGTGTTTTTTTTTTTTTTTGTACAATGGGAGGAAGTGGAGATGCATCGTCCATCTTTTATTTACAGCCACCTATATTAATTGAGCTACTAATTTCTTTAATATTCTATATCACTTAGCCAGCTGGTCACTGGCACATACTCGGCTCATTTCCGCCACTTATGCTTGAGTCATGAGAAGCGAGTGTGTGTGTGTGTGTGGGGGCGTTATTGAAAGGCGTGCCTTGTTCATCTCCATTGGTCCACACACACACACACACACTCACACACTGGTGCATTGTACACCCCTCTCTCTTCCCTTCTCTCTCTTTCTTCTATCCCCCTCTTTCTGCCCACCTCGCTCCTCTCACCCAGACCGGTCGCGGCAGACGTTCCGCCCACAACCGAGTCCGGTTCTGTTAGAGATTTCTTCCTGTTAAACGGGGGGTTTTCTCTCCCCCACTGTTGTGGGAACGGTTGGTCTTCTCCGTAACGTTACTCGGTAAAGTGCCTTTTCGATATTGTAGGCAACGTTTTGAATTGAATCATGTCTTACCCTTGTGATGCACCTCGTGACCGGTGTCGGTGGAAGGTGCTATATGAATTAAGATGACTTACTCAGTCAAGTGTTTGACTGTTTCTTTTCAAGGCTCAGTTCATTTCAGGAAAATACAATGATAATGATTAAATTGCTATAGATACTGCAGAGATGCTGTAAGAAGCAGAATCTTGATAGACAAAGAAAAAAATGGGGGTAACGCAACCAACCATGTACTGCCGCATTTGAGAACAAAAGTTTAAAATAGTTACTGTACATCATTCTCTGAAACCACTTTTGTAAAAATCAATTTTCATCATTTGCACCGGGCGCCCGTGATTCGGCCTGTGAGAAGCCAGTGTGGGTGACACGCGGGTTTCTACAGGCACAGAATGGAATTCATATTTAATTCCTCTGTGGTCGGAAAGGTTAGTTGTTCCTGTTCTCGGCCGAGCGCGTCTCCACATCTGCGACAGCAGCACACAGACAAATCTCCTGAGGCTTTGTTCTTTGTCCAGTTTCTTCCATTTTACCAAAAGATTAAATCAAATATGGTGAAAATCATGAGGTCGGAAGGAATCGTTGATGAGACATTTATCTTCCAACAAAACACACACACACACACACACACACACACACACACACACACACACACACACACACAGTGTAACTACAACAACCTGACACACTGTTTTTACTGCTCAGCAATAAGACGCTGTTTTATATTTGACATCTTCATGCATTTCGATCATATTTCATGTGTTTAACGCTGTTTAATGGTATCTATCAAAAACTGATTGTTTGTTTGTTTTCAGCCCTGACAATTCTTAGTCTCTTTTTTTTTGTCACTGTGACCAGTTATTTCCATTCATAAAGGTATTTTCTCTCTTTCCTCTACAGACTTAAAGTGCAGGATATGAATAGAGGTAATTAAACAGACATTTTTCTCCACATATTACATTAATACAACCAGTCTGAGCCAGTTAACGAGCACTTGACTTGACGCTGAACACGGAGCCTGCGCTGTAATAAGTGCAACAGCTGTAACGCGGCCATAAAGGTCTTCATCACTTCCCGTCTCCTACGTTACACTGTGAACTAATTCAAGTCGTAATGAAGGCCTGAAGCAAGAACATAATTAAAACCATGCAACAGTGATCGCCATACTTTGCGATATTAATTTCGAGGTTGGTTTTTTATGTAGAACGGATGCAAACTTTGGCAAAAGAGCAATTGAAAGACAAGAGCATTTAAGCATTACATTAAAAGGTGCTGCCTTTGTACAGCATGGACTTTCCTGGAGGGCTGCAAAGATTTTTTTATTATCGATTAATCTGTCTTTTTTTTTTTTTCCTTAATTAATCGATTAGTTGTTCGGTCCATAAAATGTCATAAAATGGTGAAAAATGTCGATGGTGATTCCCAAACCCCCAAGATGATGTGTAGTTTTTCACACACCAAAGATATTTAGAAGCTGAAATGAGAGCTGCATCAGTTAATCGATTAGTAATCGACTACTAAATTAATCGCCAACTATTTTGATAATCGATTAATCGGTTCAAGTAGTCTTTATGAAAAAAAAGAGTCAAAATTCTCTGATTGCAGCTTCTTAAATGTGAATATGTTCTGGTTTCTTTCCCCCCATGTGACAGTCAGGCATCATCTCAGGGTTTGACGAAAGCACGGTTGTCATTTTTCACCATTTTACGACATCTTATGGACCAAACAACTAATCGATTAATCAAGAAAATAATCAACAGGTTTTGAGATTATGAAAACAAATGTTAGTTAGTATAATCGTTAATAGAAAAAGTTGGCGAATAATCAATTAATTGATTACTATTCGATTAATCTATTTACTGTTGCAGCTCTACTTTCCTGCATGTGACTGTCAAGTACACTCGAAACACTTGAACTGATCAGGATAGTTTTCTGTCATGCAGATTTCTGAAAGGTAAAATAAGGCAAAAGACAAAAAACTTTACGAAGAATTTGAGAATAAAGAGGCAGTAGTTAATCCCTCCAAAAATCTTGAGGAATATTACGCTCAACACCGCAGCCCCTTGTAATCCGAAAAAAGGTCAAATATGACTGTGCAGAGATGCCTGTTAAGATTCTCCGACATCCAGGTCGCGGCTTTTCTGAGAAGAAGAATTGAAATCGAGGGCGACAGGACTTACTCGAAGACGTTTCACCTCTCTATCCGAGAGCGGCCTCTTCGGCTGACTGACTGACTGGCGAGGAGTCGCAGGTATTATCAAGGCCGTGGATGTCGCTCGGTTCATTAGTGCTCCTGGCACATAAGGGCCAAGCGTGCGTGGCTGTTAAATCTCCTGTGACGGGACGAAAGGGACGGCATGGCACAGTAGGTCGGGGAGGAGCGATACTGTTGACCTCCTCATCCGTCCTATATCGTCCATGTATGCACACCGTTGTCCTCAGAGGAATGTCACTTCATCCTTCGGGTGTGAGGAAGCGACCGAGTCTTAGGAAGTTTCCCGACTCTTGAATTCCCCCGGAAGTATTTCATCGGCAACCACGGTAAGAGCTTGTTCGGATTCTCTAAACGCGTAGGAAAGGAGCTTCAATGCTTCCTTTCCTATCTCCTTTAGCATAGGGTGCACTCGACCTTCCTATGCGAAAGAAAAGGAGCTATAGACGCCCTACAGTTCATTGCGGCAGCGTGACGCGCCGTGCACGAACGCAAACGATTCAATCTGAAGTAGAAGACTATGAATATGACCCGGAAGAGAGGCGCGTCATCATTTAAGTTACTGTTGCCTATGACGCATTAAACATCTGATGGTGGTAAAGCACTGATAAATGCTGATGGAGCCGCTGGGTTTTTATGCAGTCCATCTTCGGAAATTGGTCGTTTCACCACGGCAGACGCATCGGCAACATCCGCCGCCGCGTGATGACGTAGTTCAGTGAAAGTCGAGTCGGATTCTCTGAGCAGCGCTGACGGCTCTTCCTAGGTCCTATGAGTTCTTTCCTTTACGCCTTTCCTTGACCTCATGACGTCTTCCGCTGAGGCCAAGCAAAGGTAGATAGGTGGGACAATTCCACGGCACCCTTGACCTGAGGATTTCGTCCCCCTGTGTTAATTCAGTGCGCATCCACGCATTGGTTTGCACACAGTACACTGCTGTACTTGTGTTTGCATGTGCAGAGCTTCTCAGATTCTGCAAACACGATTTTGTAACAGCAGTGCTGTTGTTTTTTTAATTCTTGTTCCGTCGCCAAGGAAAGGTCCAGTTGTGGGTTTCCCGCAAGCTTCGAGTGCATCCTCCGCGCGTTTGTGCTGCTTCTCTCGGGCCCGGACGCCTGTTGTTGGCACATCATCAGCTCCGCGTTGCGGGGTTCTGATAGCTCCCAGCTCATGTTCCAGTGGGTGGTGAGGGTCAAACAGTAAGCATTAGTCTGCATGTGTGGGTTTTCCTGGATGCTCCGATGTGGAGGCTCCGGCCTCTTTCAGCTTTGCACAGCACAGTCCAGGAAAGCCGAGCTGTTTTTCTCGACTTCCTCTCATGTCCGCTTGATGCTACGGTCCAGGCTTGAAGTTCCTGGGTTTTTAAAGTTGAACCCGTGTGTCTCCTTCGTTTTTTTCTCCGAGGGAGTTCAGGGTGTTTGGCCACAGTGGGACATACGTGTGAGCCCAGGGCCTGTAAGACCCGTTTGTCGTACTGGAATCTGACGGAGTTCGGCCAGAAAACACATCGGCTCATGTTTTTCGGTCAACGCAACAGACACGCTGCTTAAAGAATGGCTTATCACCGGTTCCACATGTGCTTGTGCCCAGCAGAGACCTCTCTGTTTCAGATGCTCACTGCTCAGTGACCGTACCGAGCTAGCGCTAATGTAAAGCGAACATCCACTTTTACTGTGGTTGACCATCTAACGTCAACACTCTAAAAAGAAAGATGGGTTTAATATTCTATCCAAATGTTGGCGACTACTAACTAATGTCTACCTCATTGACAGGTTATTCTAAATTTCATGGTTTGATACAGTAAAGTGGGCGACCCGCTTTACCTCCTGAGCCACAGGCGGCCATTTTAAGGCCACACTAATATATATTAGAAGGCGAGGCAGCTTTATTTGTATAACACATCTCATACACCAGGGCCGTTCAAAGTGCTTTACGGAGCAATAGAATATTTTAAAAAATTAAGGAAAACTGATTTTTGCTTTTACTTGAAAGTGGTCAGAGTCTGGCCTTGTCTACCATCAAAGGTTCATATGTCAGAAGCATGTCAGAGATAAGTCTGGGCCTTGAGCAATGTGGTCATCTACACACGAATGACTATTTCTCTTAGATGAACTGATGTATTACAAAATGCACCCAGGATTTTTTTGCGCCAATCATACCTGCGATAAAAACGACGCACTTTTGAACAAAGTGGGAATTTTTTCGGAGAAGTCGACGCCCCCTCAAGTCGAAGAGAACCCAAAAGCGAAGGCCGACGAGTGGACACGGCGGGTTTGTAGATACGAGGATTTTAAGGGAGGGGCTGCACCGCTCTGTGATGTGTCATATGTCACCGGGGAAGATCCAACTGTAAAACCAGCAGCTCGGTTATAGAACAACTACCCACCTCCCTATAAATAACCCTGAATAGAGGCCCGACGGGTTCAACTCCGGGTGGATAAAATAACCCAGCATTTGTCTGCGTGAGTTGCTGTGGGTTTGTAGCAGGCAGTCGATTCTAGCACAAATACTCATGTTTCAAAGTGTCAAGGTTTGGGTTTTTTTCTTTTTTTCTCCAAACAAAACAGGCAGTTTATTCTTTCCTTTTGGCTGCCGGGGCCAGGGAAGTAAAACTTCCAAGTGAAAATGAACGTTACGTTGGACGCATTGGCACATTTTCGCACATCTTCTTACCCACCAGTAGAGCGACTGGATGCTCGCATTGTAATTTAGAGACACAACAGTTCCACAACGTAACATTCAGAAAGAGCAGCGCTCCAATGAACCACAGCTTTATTCTCCGTCGTTTTACAGGCTGTTACACTCAAAACAGCGCACGCGTCTGTAACGCCAAGGAGCCTAAAACCAATAATTTCATACTCCTCTCTCAAAGGGTTTCTGAGAGTCCTTCAGCCACGTCCTAATCAGTTGAGGTCCCCGAGGTCCTAATCTTCGGCCCCTATCGACAACCTCCGCAAACCGCAATCAATGCCCCCCCCCCCGGGGGGCCTCGGCCCCACTCTGCGCTATCTCTGATTCTGGTTTAAAAATTTCATGAGCAAAATCCACTCAAGCTGTCCGCACCGGCTTCTTCCCTCTCAGATCACTCAAATGCGCTCCCGCCCGTTAAAGATCTGGAGACTGCAGATCACTCTTTTTTTTATTTTTATTTCCTCTCAGCTGGACTATTGCAATTCTCACTGCGTAAGAATCCGTCACTCAGGCCCGTCTCGCCCGCAGGTGGTTCAGAAAATGCCAGACTCCGAGCAGAGAGGACCCCCCCCCCTCCCCCCCCGCTGGCCGCTCCTCTCTTCAATTCTTTTATTAGTTGTTTTTTTTAAAAGCGCTTCATCTCTGAACTGCTCGTCCCATATTCCACCTCCAGACAGAGGCTCTATACACTCGACGCATATAGTTGAAAATAAAACAAAGGTTACTGAGCATTTTCAGTTTGACCCTAAATTGTGGAATGCTTTGGCAAAATCACACCTGACCGCCATCTGGCTTTTGCAATTGTATTTGTCGTTTGTGCAATTTAGTTTGGAGTTTCTTTTTGTGTACTATATGATTTAATAAAGCCATTTTATTTCCTAATTTACTTTTATCCTCTTATATTTTTCTGTGTTTGTATTCGATCATGCCTTTTGTTTTTTTTATTTGATTTTCATCATCAATTAAATTCTCTCTAAAGACTTTTTTGGTGTTGTCGTTTTCTGAATACGTCAATAAATTGTCTCGACTTGATCTGAGGTTTTGCGAACGACACCAAACAGATCACTTCATTTCACTGCTGATGCTGCTATGAATGACTTATCTCTGGATGTGTGAAAGCAGGAACTTCGATCTCCGATCTCGTAAAGTTCCTCTTTTCCCGCTTTGATGTCGTTTCCATGAAGGAACACTTTCCTGACGGGGGGGGGGGGGCAGGAAGCGTGGCCTTATATGGTATTATTGGGGCGCTAATTTGCTGCCCATGCATCATGTTCACGGAGGAATCCGACGAGGCCAGTTCGTACGAGCTCAGGGTGCGAAACGCACGTCAACGAAAGTGTTCTCTCATTTTTCGGTGTTTTTATTTGATCATGCCTGTTGTTTTTCTATTTGACTTTCAGCATCAATCAAACACCCTCATAATTTGTTCTCGCCGCTGACCTTTTTTGGTCAGCGTCTCTCCCTTTTTGAACGTGTCAATTAATTGTATCGACTTGATCTGAAGTTTGCAACCTGGATTAGGACTAGGAGGCGTTGTGGCGCAGGCATTTCAATTTAATAAGTGTGTAGACTACGGTGAAAACAAACATGGGAATATGAAATTCTCTAGTAGTTCACCCTTGAGCAGGGAGACCGTGCAGTAGATTTACTGTACACGTTCTCCAACATGAACTGAGTCCCACCCCTCGTCAGGGGTATTTAGTCTTCCAACTCTGGAGGGGTGGAACCCTACTGTTTTTGCCGAGGTTTATTATATGGCGGTGTAATTCAACGCGGCCGATACAACACAATCAATCACCACCCCCATTCCTAACGGCCTGGTTCCCCCCACTGCCGCTGCCAAATCCTGCGGCCGAGTGCAGTGCATCATAACGTGGGAGGAAAATCTGTGACTTCTCCCTCCACTAAAAAAATGAATAGCGTACAGTAGTTCAACTTGTTCTGGAAGACGATCATTATAGTTGTATTGTAATTAAGCAATAATACATAATTATAGTACCATAGGGCTGCAACCAACCATTATTCTCATTTTCAATTAATCCGTTGATTATTTTCTCCATTAGTCGATTAGTTGTTCGATCCGTAGAGTGACGAAAAATGTCGATCGTGTTTCCCAAAACCCAACATGATGTTTTGTTTTGTCCACACGCCAAAGATATTCAGTTCACTGTCACAGAGGAACAAAGAAACCAGAAAATATTCGCATTTAAGAAGCTGAAAGTCGGACAATTCTGACTTCAACTTTTTCATAAAAACTACTAAATAGTTGGCCATTCATTCATGAATTAATGGAATAACTGTTGCAGCTCTGTAGTACCTGATGTCTTACAGTCTATGAATCAAAAAACAAAACATAAGAGCAACAAAAATGTCAAACAAAAAAACTGAAATGCCCTTAAAAAACTATCTGGGTGTTTTTGTTTTGATTGTAAAGTCGATGATGCAAACGTCATCGGGCCTTTACGACGCAAATGCAGATGGCACATGCGTTTTTTAAAATTATTTTGTATTATAGTTGTGTACCTTTTACTCTGTTCCTCATTCTCTGAGTATGTGGATGTAGCCATTCACGTGTGCGGACGGGAACATTGAGCGTAGATGAGAAAAAGTTTGCTGGAATGATATTGACAGCGAAAAAAAAAAAAAACAGCGTGCTTGCACAAAGATTAAAAAAAAAAAATGTGTGAAGCAGATTGTTCATTAAAGATTCAAAGGTGTGCAGTGTACCTAATGTATGTTTAATGGGCACCTTGAAAAGAGCACGAGAAAACAATACGTCGGAGATCAGGAGTGAGTGAGCAAAGTCCCGGGTGGTTAGACTGCGACCGGAGGTTCTAAAATAACTAAACTGACGGTGATGTCGTGAGTAGGAACCGCGCTCGCGCTGCTCTGAACTGGTCGACCCAGGGGTGATCGGAGCTTTGAGTTTTTCCTTCAGGTGTGAACGAGAAATTCCGCGCGCGGCCCGGACCTGTCGCGGGAGTGCCGTGAAATATTTATTCAGAATTGCTTCAAAGAGATTCAGTTTACCAATGCCTTCGTGAAAAGCTCAATTTGAATAAGAGCAGACTTGTATAAACAAAAAAACGCATGATCGAGTTGACACTTTTCCGATTAACTCTGCGATTGGAATTATAAGATAACTCCAAATGTAGTCATGTTGGCACGTCGCCGCGCGATGGACAAACACTGCGGCTGGCAGGCGCCCCTGCGCAGGGCGCTGGCGGAGGTGGCCGGCGGGACCTGTCCAACCGATTGAGGTTATGCCGAAACACCCGTGGTCGACCCGCAGACGGGACGGTGCCGTGGCTCACGGGCCCAGTTGGCGTCGTGAAGGCGAGGTAGGTAAAAACTGCTCCGCACGCCAGAGAAGACACGTCGAATACTTTTTGCCGTGCTGCGCATTGTATGATATTGCAATGGGCGAAGGTGTGCTGATGAAAACATGCCGGTGCAACATAGCACCGGGTATGGCTCGTATTTTCCTCCGTCCGTGTCAGTGACGGACGCTTTCACCGCAGGACCACTTTTCAACGCAATTTTCATAACGAGCAATTTTTTTTTTTTTATTTATTTCAGTTGCGACTCACATTTTTTCCTGCACTGACTTCGGTCCGTCACTTTATTCCACTGCTGACGCTGTTTAAAAAAGGACTTCTTATATCTGGATGTCTGAACGCGGGACTCCGATCTCGTAAAGTTCCCTGTTTTTCGCTCTTTGATGTCGTTTGCATGAATGAGCACTCGGAGCGGGAAGGAAGCGTGGCCTCATGTGGTGTTATTAGTGGCGCTAATTTGCTGCCCGTGCATGATGTTCACGGAGGTAATTTATACACTTGCACACAAGCGTTGGAGGAATCCGACGTGGCATGTTCGTACCAACTCACGTTACGGACAAACATAACAGAAACGATTAGGATGGGAGTACGAAAATGTTCTTGCATGCGCCCCAATGCTTCCGGCCACTTCACCTTGATGTACCTGCATTTACTTTTAGGATAAACATTTCTCTGTCCGATTTTTAAATTTTTTTTTTATTGCCACGTTGTAATAAAGCATATTCTATCTCTTTTGGACCAGAAGACCAATGTGCAGTGTTGTTCTTCATGTCTATGCTCGACTATGTGGAGATTTGTATGTGCTGACAACTGGAGATACATTTTATAAATATATTGCAATTAGAATAAGCAGACAGGCAACACATGAACACATAGAACATAATGTACTATTGTCCTAGAGAGCATGTCTGAATTTTAAGAGTCTTCTCATCACCAGCAAAGGAACTAAAAAAAGACTGAAACCAACCGCATTATTCCGTCTAATACCACTTCACAGCGCTCCGCGTGGAGCGCAGCCTCCAGTTTATTTTTAAAACGTTAAATAATTTCCTTAAACAGCTGGGCACTGTAGCTTTTAGCAAATGTTCCTCAAATAAGGAGTAAATACTGCATTTCTCCTCGTCTATTTTTAGCCCCGGATAAACACACACGTGGCACACTTCGGAGAATTCAGAGCAACAGGAAGGAATCCGCGGCGGTGACTCAAAACGAACTGCAGCAGGCCATGTTCTCCTCATGATGGAGAGCTCAGGGTCGTCCAATTGCCCGTTCCGCCCCGGAAGCCTGAGCATGACTGCAACAAGCATCATTATGTGCCACCTGAAAGATTATCACTTTGGTGTGACTACACCACAAGTGGGCTGTGTACAGTTCAGTCTGATCTAAAGAGGGATATTTTATCATCATCATCATCATCATCATCATCATCTGTATGCATTTGACATTTGCGTGCCTGCATGTTGCCTTGTGCGTGCAGTTTACTTGTTTCTTGATGATGTGACCCAGATATCTTACCTTGCTGTTTGTTAGGACTTGGGCTGCCAATGCCACGAAGAGGAGGACCGACATTATGCTCCCTGTCCTCCTCCTTGGTTTTTAGCAACACCATTTTTTGGGAGTTTGTATGGCGCCGAATCACAACATACTTTAAGAGTTGAAGGAGCACTAGGCGATTCCTGCAAAACAGGTTTTGTAAAAAGACATCAGGGAGTATTTCCTGACCGTCCGATCATACTGCGATCATTTGGGATAAAATCATAATCCACGATCTGAATCACGATTTTTTTTCTCACCATCTAGACTATCCCCCCCAAAAAACAACAAGTGAGCAAGGTGATTTTCTCATGTCAGAAAAAGACAAATAATAACAACACGTATTTTAAAAATAACAGATCCGGTCTTTGACTCGGACCAGCAGAAGTAGAGGGAACTTTCACTTTCACTTTCACCAAATGCTTCGACAGATCACTTGAGTTACCGTTCGGGTTGTTGGCGCAGGCCAGGCTCTGTAAATCAAAGTCAAATAAATGGTGCGGACCACACCACACAACAATGCGAGGGCAGTTTGTAATCATCACCTGCCGACACGTGAAGAAGCGTGCTAGCGGGTGGAGCTGCGACTCCACCCTTTTGGCCTAGTGGTTAGTGCCTCGCAGGTTCGTGGCCCGGCCCAGGAAGTAAAATCACAACAACAACAAAGAGAGAGAAACAAGCTTTCTCCAAAATCACTTACTGCCCCTTTAAATGTATCGTCATACGGCATGATCATTTGAATAAAGTCTGAGCAGCACAATAAGAAGAGAGGATGACTTATATAGCTGGATGCATAGTACATGCAAACTCTACATATAGTCTATTGCTCTTATATAATTTCCCAAAAAGTTAGATGGTTAACATTGTGCATAATGGCTACAGGACAATTATTTTAAATATTTGGGATGACAACACAGATAATCCTCCATTTGACACTTCCTTCAGGCATAACAAAAAAAAAAAAAATTAAAGAAGCAAATGCTGCTGCCCTCTGATTTGCTCCGTTAAAGTAAAACAATTATGAGATATGAATGTGATACGAAGGCGGCAGCTTCGCTACACAGGGACTCTCTGCTCGCAGCCGTGTTTGTCAGTCAAATTCTGTATTTTTGTGCCTTTCATGTACCACGGGGACACACGCTGACACCATATTGGAACAATTTATTACTGAAGCTATAAGAGCTGAGGGAACAAAACGCTGAAGGGATGTAAGGCCCCAAATTGTGGGAAGGGACAGGGGGGGGCTGGTATTTTGTGTAACACTGCAAAATAAAATAAAATTATGCAATCACTTTTTTGGGGGCTAAAAGATGATCCGGCCCGCGTGAATGAGAAGTGTACATCCGACCGCAGAGGAAGTCTCCAGCTTTTTCCTGGTGGGCTCCGCCGACCGAGATAAGGATATATAATGTTGAAAATGGCTGACGTTCAAGAGATGAGTGTACTAAGCTCCGAGCAAGAAGATGTGATTTAACGGGTAAGTGTGAAACTCGAGGAGTCGCTCACTCACAGGGCGGCCTCGTGCCGCTGCGCTCAAGAGGGACGGCGAGAGGAAACTGGACGTAATGGTTTTTGGCACGCGGGCGGGGAGCGGGCGCACATTGAAATTTCTCATGGCATCCAAAAAAATTGAAGGGAAAAAAAAAACAGATTTGTTTTCATGCATCATGTTGCATTTCATCTCTTTCCGCTGAGAATCTCTGAGCCTTTTATGAATAGAAAAATGTACCCGTGAGCAGCGTTTCTTTCAAAGGAATACAGTTGGGACCCAGAGGCATGATGCAGAAAGACAAAAGGGGGACTCTGGAGAGACACAGAGGGAAAACCATTCTCTGGCTTTGGAGGTACGCAGCCCCGCAACACAGTAAATTATGTCAAATCAGCCCAACCTGCTGTGTCCGTACATGTGCTTGCCTCGAATTGGATCTGTGTAAAGTGGCTTCTACGGCGCCGGAGGGGGTTCTTTATTACGCGGGCGGCGAAAAACGCGTGTCAGATTTCTATTATCTGCTAATCAAAATTGCTGTTTATTTCGTGCTGCCGCGTTGGCTTCGTTTGAAGGGGCCTTATCCATCAGGCTGCACTAATATCTCCTGCACTCGATCACAACATGAAAGACTGAGAGGTCTCCAGGCTAAGTGAGGTAAAGGGGGGGGGGGGGGGGGAACTTGAGTGAGAGGGGGGAAAACCTTGTCTTGTCAGCACTGTTAAAAGTCTGCAGCTTTTCGCAGAGTGCAGTGTCAGTCACTGCGAGGCACAGCTGACAGGGTCAACTGATCGGTTATGCAGTATGGGCACTTTTTTCCGGCGGGCCCATGAGATGTGCCAAGGGTATGGCTTAGGAACAGCCTCCCTGTTCGCAGGACTCCCCTGACCTTCAGATCTCATTTGGAGGCCCCACTGGATTCCTTCCACACACACACACACTCAAAATACGCACAGCTAGGTGGGTGTTAGGGTTTTACCTGTAGTCAGCGAAACAAGTGAGCCATTTTCAGAAATGAATGAATATCATATATATATATATATATATATATACACTTACTGCCATCTTAAGGACTTTCGAATTAATCTTTGTGGCAGTCCGACCTTGTATTTCAAATTGAACAGTAAAAATAACGTGAGGCATCTGGATTTCTCCCCAATGAGAATCCATCTTGCCAGACTCCCATGGAGGGGCGGGGACTACTGGCGGCTGGGGGCGCGGCTTATTGGTGCGTCGACAGCGAGGAGCGGCTGTTCCTTAAACCGCCGGTGTGTACTTTTTGTACTTTTCTGGCCGCATAGTTGCAAACCGCAAACCAACCGAGCAGCAGACGGGGGACGTTTTATGGTGGCGCACCGCTAATTCCATTTCCGGTTCCCAGCAGCGCTGGAAATTAAATGCGAATGCGCCACGTTCTGGAACGCTTCCTGCAAGCGTATTTTTATTCCAAGTTCCATTATAACTCGGAACTGCTTGGAACTCGGAGTGTTGATTTTTTTCTGACCCCCCGAGTCGCAGTGGAACCGGAACGGAGCACAACGCGACGTAGCAAGCGTGGCGACTCACACGGAGGTCGGGTCCACCTCATGTTACTGTATTTAACTCATTCAAAGTTCAAATATGAACACACAATTATGGACAATATATTACATTTCTGTGAATACGTTCTTCTAAATATTACTGTAGCTAAGAGGTCAGTGGAGATCTTGCTACAGCATCAGTCTAATCAGAGCAGGACGTTGCTCCATTGAAAGAAGAGCAAAAGAGAAAATGGCACTGGAGTATTTATTCAATGGAAAACATTTTTTTCCGCTCTTCTGGCGACCACCTATCACCACCTGTCGCCCCCAGTAACAGGTGGTGAAATACAGATAGCAGAATCCTCCAATCACCTGGCAAGGTTTTTATTTATAGAAAATACATCACCATCTGCATGGTGGTGTAGTGGTTAACACTTTCGCCTTGTGAGTTTGCATGTTCTCCCCGTGTGTGCGTGGATTCTCTCCGGGTTCTCCGGCTTCCTCCCACAGTCCAGAGACATGCAGAATGGGGTCAGGTTCATTGGAGACTCTAGATTGACCGTAGGTGTGAGTGTAAGAGTGAATGGTTGTCCGTCTCTGTATGTGGCCCTGCGATAGGCTGGCGACCTGTCCAGGGTGAACCCCGCCTCTCGCCCAATGTCAGCTGGGATTGGCTCCAGCCCCTCCGCGACCCTTAAATGGATAGGGCGGTAGACAATGGATGGATGGATGGATGGATGGACATCTCCTTACTAGAGTATGTGTGGTGCTGCTCAGCTCATGCAGCCGGAACATGTGCATGGATGAAAAACAACCTTGTTTACAGACAGAAAATTCCCCTCTACTGTACTGGGGGTTTACAGTTACATTTAAGTGGGTCAAAAAGAAGAAGAAGGAAAGAAGGAAAAAGGAAAAAAAGTTTAGGAACTCAAGTTACCAAAGGCTTAAAGCGACACACAGGCGGGGGGAGGAAGGCAAACAGATTACTCCCCCCACTATCTTTCTCCACTCTCTCCCACACTGGATTAAATGAAGATAGGGAAGTTGGGCATGGAAATGGAATGATTTATTTAAGACAGGTCGCTCCACCAGGAGTAAGCACATGTCCCCGGGGATGCCCCGCCGTTCTCCCCGCCGCTCGCCTACACTCATTGCACATGCACACACATTTTACACATGCACACACATTTTACACATGCACTGCAATGGGAAAGGAGCAATAGAGATGCCGCACAGCGTACGACGTGACGTGTCGTGTCGTGACGAATGTGTCCGCAGCGTTGTTAGTCATTTCAGTCCGACTTATTTACCGTCATCATGATTCATTCCCCCGGCGCGGCCGTGTGCCGTTAAGGTTCCGTCTCTTTGAGCGTGCGCAGCCTAATGTGCTGCTCATCAAAATGAGGCCTATATAGATATATGCCGACACTTAATCTGGGCAGCAGATTAAATGACGTCCTCTAGTTGTTTGCGTCGCGGTGCGAGGGGGAAACATTTTAACCCCAGCATGTTGTTGTTTTTTCTCCCCTAATTACAAATGTTTCCTCCGGAACAGAAAGAGCCATACACCTAGCAACCAGTTATGAGAAGCCTACACATTTTTTTATTTTATTGTTTTATTCTTTTACTGACTCACACTGGCAGTATCATATAGCAAAATTGCAATTATGATATTTCAGTGTCTGTTTTGACGCAGCTAACCGGATCTCAGGCCAGCGGCGCCGTCAATGGGGGGGGGGGGGGGGGGGGGGGTTTCATGCTTCATGTTGGCAAAATGCTTCTTCCTGATATTTTACATTGGCAATGATAAATTTAAAACAATAACGGATGTTTTTTTAGGATTAATAGTTAAATAGTATAGTTTGGTCTAAGTACAATAATAGATAAAAACAAATGCAGCCAAGTGCATGTAGGTGCACTTACGTCATTATTGTATATGAATTGTACAAGAGCACCAGAATTATGGTCATTTCTGCTTTTATTTGATATTTTACATCTCCAGTATTTAATAAGTAAGACTTACAGTCTTTAAACGAAAAATAAACAAAATCCAACTCTCCAAAATGAACTACAACGGCATTGTTGCGGCACAGTTGCGGCTTTTGATGTGTGCCACCCTGAGATTCTCCAGCCAACCCCCCCCCCCCCCCCCGTGAAAGAACTCTGGCCACCACTGTCTCAGGCTTGGAAGTTTGGGGGAAAAAAACTGAACAGTAATTCCAGTGTCACGCAGTATCGTGACGTTATACAATGAATCACGTCAAGACAACTGCCATTAGCCTCCAGCAGTGAAAAGCAGAATTTAAAAGCGGTTATGGTCGGGGGCAGGTCAGCGCAGACACTAATGAAGGAGACGTCTTCCCTAAAGCAGGATGCGAAACTGCCAGGACATCACCTGCTACCCTCAGAGCTCAAAACACGAAGAGGAACAAGATATTGGACGGTGAACACAAGTGCAGTGCTTTAAGTGTCAAAGTCTAATTCCCTGCCAGGTACTTGCCCTTGATCATGACAACTTAAAACCTTCAGTGGATTCAACTTAACTTTCCCCTCACAGCTCTGATACTTAAGAATACTGTACATCAAGGCTTCAGCACTCAGGAGACTCCATTTAAAAGAAACCTCTTTGCAGAGGATTCTGGCGAATGTCTGTTACAGTCCCACCAGAGGTGCCGCCTCTAGCATCGTTATCACCAATTCTTAATTGTATTAGAAGAGATTTTGAGGAAAATTCCAGACGCAGCTGTTAATTGGTTTCATATCTCAGAGATAGGTCGTCCTCGGCTTCCTCCGTCGTCCCATAATCTCTTTAGGACTATTTAACGTTACGTTGCGAAAGGGTCTCCTCCTCCTCCTCCTCCTCGTCACATGGAGATTGTCTGAATAATTCATAGCAGCTTTAAAGGTACATTTTGTGCAAAGTGAGGTCATTCCCTTCACCTTTGTTACTGCACGTTTTGCCGGGGGACAGCAGAAACAAGCTGTAAAGACTGACAAATTATCCATCACCTTATAATGTTGATATGGCAAAATTGTTAGCAAACAGAGATGTATTATGCATCCGGCGATGTACCAGAGCAACATTAGCATTCATTCGGAGTCGTGTTCCTGGCCATCGGATGGAGTCTAATATTCACACTCCTCTTTAGCGGTACAGTGGGTATATTTCACTGAAAACAGCTGCTGCTGCTGCTTCCGGAGAAGATGCTCATAAACTACAGCTGTAGCTTTAGTTGTAAATTCAAAGCGGTGGATTGAAGACCATCAAATGTCCTTATGAAAAAATATCCTGAGTGTTACATTTGACCGTGAGCAAGTGGCAACTCGCCATGACGTCACAGATTGGAGTTTAGCACTTCTTGGTTTTTGGGGAACCAGACGTATGATCGGGGGGGGGGGGGGGGGGGGGTGGGTCTTACTGAGAGCTTTCCCACTGCACGTCCACCTACAACTGCAACCTTGCACCGATTGGACGGTACAAGCTGTCAATCACTCTGTAGCATTTTATTGTCTATTTTACTAAAAAATTAACATAGTGATGCATTGAAAAAGACTTATTAGACTTATAAGACTAACTATCGATTGAGATCATAAAATCCTCAGAAAAATGTTTGCTGATGCTATAAATCAAGTAAGAGTCGTTTTCCGGACGCAGTGATTTTCGTCCATTCTTATATACATTATGACTTTGAGTCATAATATTGACTGTGAGTCAATATGTATGACAAAATTCTGAGTAATCTGATCCAATCAATCCAAGAAAAAAAAGAAAATACTAGAAAGGCACTCATACAATCCTATACATGACTTGTCTTGTTCTTCCGGTAGAAATACAAAAGACAAGAGTAAGTGGTCCAATAACCTTGAACAATATATTACCTCCTCCAGGGAGGTGAATGTCATTGGTTCGGTTTGTCTCTTTGTTTGTCAGCAGAATTACTAAAATAAAAGGTATGAAGGGATTTGCATGTAAATGATATCAAAGAGAGGTCTCGGCCATGGTAACGGGTGATTAAAGTTTTGGGAGGACATGGATCCAGGAATTTCATGAAGTTCAAACAATATATAGGTGGGGGAAAGCTCGGCCTTCGTCAAGGTCTGCACTTGCCGAGTGCTTTTGTTTGTCATAAAATAAAGTACCATGCACCAACATTTTAAAGGGTTCTTCCAAGGCCTAGGCCGCATCCGTCCAACAAGTTTGGTGATTGATTAGAGCACCAGGGTGTAATTTTTGTACTTTCTGGCAGCAGCTGGTGGTAACGTTGCAAACCGCAACCAACTGAGCGACCGATAGGGGACACTTTATGGTGGCGCACCGCTAATTCCATTACTGGTTTTCTGGAAATTCAACGCGAATACAACCATATTTTAATGCTGAGTTCCATTATACCTCGGAACTTGGACCCCAGAAGTCGGGGGTGGTGATTTTTTTCTTCTCCAACCTCCCAAGTCGTAGTGGAACTGGAACGGAGCACAACACGACGTAGCAAACATGGCGACTCACATGGAGGTTGGGTCCAACTCATGTAACTATATTTATCTCATTCAAAGTTGACAAATTGACATTGGGTTTTTTTTGCAGGTGATTAAACATATATGAACACACAATTACGGACAATATATTCAATTCCTGTGAAAACGTTCTTCTAAATATTACACACTGTAGCTTTAAGTAGTTTTTGCAAAAATACTGCTTAAAAAACCACCGAATAAACCAACACAAAGACACGGGTGAAAACGTCACCTCCTTGGGAACATTGGGCACCGACCAAGAAAGACATCCTTGGCATGTCGTGTGGTTTACATATAAGGAAAAATACACAATTTCACCATCAAATCATTTTGAATTAGAAGAATAGTTCACGACGGCAGCAGCTGCCCGTGGCCACATTAGCATTATACTGTCTAGATAAAGATCACTTGACAGATTAGAGGTTTTTCAAAGAAAAAATTGGAAGCAGAAACTACTGACCAGTTAAACAACGACTGGCGCTGCCAAGACAGCGAGACAGAAGGATTTAACTGCTGGCAACCTCGGCAACTCTCTCCCTCGCGCACAGCATTTCCTCGGTTATAAGGTTAAACCCGGAGCTCTGCAGCGAGCAATTACCAAAGGCGCGCGCAGCGTGCAGGCAGCTCGTAAGGGTTCTACATGTGGATAATGTCCTTTTGAAAGATGTCAAGGACGGCCGGGAGGTAAGAGAACCAGCAGACGAACAGATAAAATTGACAGTATAATCAGCAGGAATCTGATTGGAGTGGAGGAGGTGTAAACATGCACAAACGGGCAAGTACTTTCTTCTTTAATTACACAAACACCGAAGTGAACTGAAGCTGGCATCAAAGGAGTCTTAAAAGGTCCGACTTAATCGCCAACCCTTGACATATTTTGGTTTTGAACAACGACAGGTGTAATATTTCAAGAAACATTTTGTGAAAAGCGGAGAAATAATTGACTTTGTGTTTTTTCTCTGTACTTAAAACCTGAATATACAATCGCCGTACTGTACGTGCTGGACACTTTATTCGACGCATTTCTAATGCAAAGGAAGACGCGTTGAGCCCGCAGCTTCCCATCCACAGTCCTTTACTCTAAACTAGTGAGCTGCACTTTAACAGTGCGGGAGTAAGAGCCGCTCTCAGAGTCCTCGTGTCTTCTTTTTTATTGATCTACTTTTCCAACACTTTTCAGCCTTTCTACTTAACAAGCCTGCTTGCTTGCTTGTGTGTTGCTTTGTTTTAGTCTCACCGAGCTCTGGTTCTCACCCTGATGGCAGCCTCATCCGACCCGGGAGGTTCATGTCAGGTCAGGCTCCGACTTCTCCCAGGAAGATTGTGGTGTGTTGTTGATGTGTTTTTTTTTTAATCTGAACCAGAGAGTGTGAAACAATGTGATGTGCACATCTGCCCCCGCCCCACGTCTCCTGCTCTGCCAACATGTGACATTTAGATGCTTCTCTGCTTAGTTATGCATATCAATACTGCGAGGCAAACGCAGACGCCGTGAAGAGGAGATGAGCAACAGGCATATTTATACAATCTGAGGTATATGACCTTTATGAGCAGTGACAAGTCGTCGCTTGGTCTCGCCGCAACATAAATAACGGCTCCGACAAAAGACCTTAATCACACATGTACCAAGCCGAGAATTAATTGTCAAGCTCGTCGAATGGCGAAAAACGGGTCCGATTCGGGTCAGGCGGCAACCCACCATGACGTCACCACATTTTGACCGACGCCATCTTAGGTTTTTTTTTTACGGAACCAGACATAGGGACGGGGGGTGGGTCTCGGAGGTAGCGTCGGTCTTCCACTAGACCGAAGGTTGGCGGTTCGATCCCAGTTTCCCCTAGTCCGCGCCCTTTTGTGTCCTTGGGCAAGACACTCAACCCTAATTTGTCTCTGATGGTTCTTCCGACAGTATATGAATGGGTGAATGTGACTTGTCATGTAAAGCACGACTAAGAAAGAGCTTTATGAGTAGTCCATCGATGTATTCTTTTTTTTACTGAGGGCTCACCCACACGTGCAACCGTGCACCGATTGGTACCAGCTGTCAATCACGCCGTATATCCACGCTCCGATCCATACGTGGTTTATCGTCTATTTTGCTCTAGATGAGATCATAACATACAAAATGAACATCAGGCTGTACTGAAGAAGACTTGTGAGAAAACTTTGAGGCCGCAAACTCCTCTGGAAAATGTCTGCCGACGTCATGAATCAAGTGAGAAGACGAATCATTTTCTCATAGACTTTTTTTTTTTCTTGCAACCGAGGGAGTCGCCCTCTGCTGGTCATTCCACAGAACGCAGGTTTCAGGCGCTTCCGCATCTGGGGACAACATCAATTTTCATATGCGGATAAGGTTTAAACACAAGCCACGACATTTCTTGTGAGTCTGCAGCAGATATATTATTTATTCTTTGGTGGGGGCGGGGGGGGGGGGACCAGTCAAAACTAACCATCTATGTCCGATTACACCCCCGGAAAGCCTGAGTCAACTGCAGTGGCCCAACACACAGCTGCTCTCTCTCTCCGTAGGTCTGCGTTCCGAGCGGCAGCCGCCACATCCGCGGACGACGGCGCAGCGGCCCGCGTGAGCCTGCCGACTCACAGCTCCCGAGCCCGTAGAGCTGCAGCGATGAGGAGGACGAGCGGCACAACAGAAACAGCTTGTACTCGACGGAGGACGGTTAATGACACCGCGACCGGGTGCGGACATCATTTGAAATGATTTTGACGACACATTGCAACACTGGGGTTTCCCATGCCTAGAGCGCATTTTTTTCTTTACGTACAATTGGGATGGGATACAATTCTTTTTGTAACAAAACCCCCCGTTTTTATCTGACAAAAGAATTTGCTCAAATGCATTTACCCAAATTATCGCAAAATTGGCAAGGTAATGATCTAATTAGATAAGAGATTAGGGAATCGCACCTCACATTCGGTGCTCGCCTTCAATTCCTTTTGTTTAATTCGCCACTGATTTTTCGGGAAACAGAGAAAGTGTTTACTTGGTAAACTTCCAATTAACTGATTCCAATTAACTGATAGTGTAATTTAAAGTCTTTTAGCAGGCGAACAGCTGCCGAGGTGAACACGCAGAAAGTTTTACAAACAACCAAACCACCACGGAGTGATTATTTGAATTTGTTTTCTTTTTATCCGTGTTATTTTCAACCTGGCACTAAATAAATTAGGTTTTCTTTTCCCCTTCCACACCTGGTGTCCCTGAGCCTTACTGCTTGGTCCTTGACATACGTAGGACAATATATCAATATTCATTTTTTGGGGGGGGGGGGCTTTATTAATTAGGCTTAGAGTTGTCGTCTTTTACTGCAACCAAATTACTTTATCTCCAGGAGATATTCATAAAATGGTGGACTGGCGAAATAAAATAGTATTTGTGACCACTGCGTAATTGGCAACCTGCAAAAGGAGAAGAAGGAAGAGGGAGAAAATACGAATCGTGAGCTGAAGTGCACGACAGAAGGCACAGTAGAAGCGTGCGGCTCTCATCGGATGCTGATTGTAGGATGTTTTTCAAAGTGCAGCGGGGCCCCGATGTGAAAGGGCAGCTCTCACAGACCTCAGTGCTCTTCTGCTGCGCTGAGTGGCAGCCCTATTATCTGCCGCCGAGTTCACCCCTGCATTGTGTTTTATTCCCCCCCCCGAATTTATGTGGGAGTTGTTAATTTAGGTAGGAGTTATTATGAAGTAAGCAGATAAGTGGCGTTTTAGTATCTTCACATGAACCAAATTATAGCTGTAGGTGATTGCTCTCTTCTTTTGGTAAATGAAAATGAAAATGACGTCGTTGTTGTTGTTGTTTTTTGGAATCTTTCTCGACACAACACATCCGCATTGTGAAAACCACAGACGTTGTATGGTCTGTAGATACAAATTTAAAACCATAGGGGCTGTGTAGTAACGCGTTCTTTCTCCTTTGTGCAGCTTTTGGGCGCATTGCCGCCACTCTCAGGCAGCAGAAATGCATTACACATTAGCAGTTAAAGGGGCAGTAAGAGATTCTAAAGCGATAACACTTTTTGTAAAAATCTGCGTAGATTTCCTCACCATTCATCAGCTGACGCTTTTGTGTGCGCGCCAGAAAAAAAAAAAAAAGAGCTTTTTTCCCCGTGGTTTTTAAAAAACCCGGTGCGGACCGCACCACACAACGATGTGAGGGCCACTTGTGCACGTCCCTCGTCGACACCTTGACAGACGTGCCAGTGGGTGGCGCTGCAACTTCGAGTTGGTGGTTGGTGCGTCCGACTCCCGCGCCAGCGGTTGGGGATTTCGCAGACCCGGCCGGGGAAGTTAAATCACAACAACAACAACAACAACAACAACAACAACAACAACAACAACGAGACAAACAAGCTTTCTCCAACAAACTGCCCCTTTAACGATAAAAACAAGGGAAATGTCTACATATATTAGACAGAAGTGGCACAAACTACTTTTTTGTTATAGTTTTACTACATAAAAGTTTGAAAATTGTGCCTCATTTAGACAGCCGGGGTAAAAAAAAAAACAACTAAAGAAAAACGGTAACAAGCAGCTAATCCATACTTATACGTGTGGGTTTGGGAGCTGTGGGAAAGTGCCCTGAAACTCTCCAGAGGGGCTTTATGGGGGAATGCAGATGTCCGCAGATGTGGCTCCGGACATTTTCCAGATACGTACCAGCCAGCCCCCTGGAAAGTCTCCGGCAAAATTCACAGCAAGGCGAGTGGGCGCGTTGATGACTGCAGGCGGTGGAATCATCGTCGGGTCCTTCCTCCCGCATGTTCTACCCAGGCTCCACAGAACGTTCCGGAAATGCTTCCGGTCGGCGTGAACTCAAAATCCATGGCAACCACTCGTCCAGATATGAAAATAAAGTTCACTATCGCAACTTAATTGCCTTAAAAGCTAAACTATTGCAGGTCAGACCGATTCTTTTAGCTGCCTGACTGTAACCATGATTTATTTCCCCTCCCTAAACAATAAAACACAGCTGAAGTTAATTCACGGTGTTGCACAATTGTTCGGTATCAGCATTCTGTCTGGCGAGGTCAGTCTTCTCTCGCCACCAATGGCCCTTTTAAATCTTGGTGATGTTCACTGAAAGGAATACAATAGGGTTTAATTGAGTCAGATACTTATTCTTCTGTTTGTGTCCAACAATGGTGGAACTTTTGTTGGAAAACATTGTGCATTGTGCAAACAGCAATCAAAGCATTTGATACAAATATATATATATATATATATATATATATATATATATATATATATATATATATATATATATATATATATATATATATATATATAATATAATATTAAATTATCGTCATAAGATTCCATATCGGCCCAGGCCATGTACAATAAATAAATATTTATATATATTTATTTATTTTGATATCGTGATTTATACCACGATAGAAATCAAATCACTATTTCTGTCAAGCTTAAAGATATCGTACTATTCAAACCGCAGTTCATTTTGGTGTAAATATTATTGATTTTCTGTCAGAAATTAAACATGACAAATGTACTGTAGGACATTATGCAACTGCTGCCGTATAATGCAGTTGTATGAATACAACTTTCGACACAAGTTTGCTATTCTCATCATCATTAGCTGTTCGTTTTGTCCGTCAAAACATGGGAATTACTTCTATCAACGTTTTATCGCCCGCGTCTTATATTTCTATCGAGGATTATTTAAGTCATCTAAGCTATTTCGCATAATATACAAACTCCCTTTTTTATTTTATAATTTTAACTGCTCTAAAAATGGACACTTGGCAAAGAAGCAACATAGTGTGAGCTATTTCATTTATGTAACATTACATTTCATTTGGAATTTATTTTTGGGTTGCCTCAGCACAATACAGTGATCTTAAGTTGGGCTTTTATTGTGAAGGACAGAACGGAAGGAGGGGGCAGATGCAGTGTGTTTGACGGCGACAATACAGTACAGGCGCAACAAGAAACACTCGGTTTAGTAAGTCATTCTGAAGTGTAATGGTGCGTTCACACCGGACGCGGTGCAAATTTTAATGTCGGAAAATCAACAAGTAACGGCAGTAGTCTATAACCGATTACGGTCCGTCGCTGCATCGTTGCAACATCGTCCACATCGCGATGCACGGTAGAAACGCCCTTAATACTTAACATTAATATGAATATTTGATCAAAACAAAAAATAGATATATCAATAAAAGAAAAGCCCGAACTTGAAGAACAATGAATTGAGGTTATCATGCTACAAGTGAACATCTGGACAATGATCGGCTGCATACCGTCGAGTGGCTCCGCCTCGAGCGAAGAGGCTGAGTGCGCCCGGCATCCGCACACGTGGGAACGCATCTGCCCCCGGAAACACAATCTAATTTGATGCCAATCTCTCAAGCGCCAATCAGCCTTAACAGCAAGTGTCGGCACAGTGCAGATTTCTGTTAACATCAGACGTCCTCTCATTCCGTACCACGACTTTCCTACCACTTGCTGAGTTTCCAATCTTTGCACTCTGCTGCCACGCTAAGTGAGTGCTCCCTTGCCTGTCAAAGAAGCCTGCGGGGGTGTGCGTCTTGTTGTGCATGTGCGCGTGTGCGTGTGCGTGCATCCGGCGGGCATTTGTTTGTGTTGCACTTGAGGGAGCACGCTCTCCTCCTCAACAGACCTCGCGGTTTTAATGGAACTGTGTGCGGCCAACGTGAGACAAGTCCAAGAAATGAGCCAGAAGCAACCACCACGGGCATCGCTTTCCTTTTCACTGAGCTGTGTGTGCAGCTGAGACACCAACACCAAGTACTGCTTCTTTTTTTCTTTTTTTTTAATTTTCTATCAAAAGAAAAAGAGGCAACACTGTAGCGTACGTGCACAGTAAATAGGCTACGGCTATTGTAATGCTCGCAGGCGATATAAAAGTGTCTGCGGGCGAGCGTTGAACCTGCGCAGCACAAGAAGCACCTTTTTCTTTTGTCTTCCGCTCTTCATATAATGTGCAGGTAATGGAGCAATCATCCCGGAACACAGTACTTCCTAGACCTATTATGGTTATTCGTGTTCATCTGTTAAATACATAGCCACGTGGTGAGAAAAAGAAAAGCGTGACGCAGGTGACGCGATAGGATTTGTTGACAGATGCTCAGAAAATTGTTGCCGTCTCGATTTTTTTTTTTGCTCTCACCGCCACTCAATCAAAAATACGAGGACAAAAATCGCAGAGAAACAATCTCGCCCGCCGACGGTGGCTTGAATTGGAAATATTGCAGTGCAGGCACGCTCGGCCGCAATCACGGAGTCGCCCCGGTGTTAGGGAACGGGTTATATTCCTGTACGCCCACCTTTGATTGAAGGTAATAAGTTCATGCCCCCCTCTTCTCCGGGGTTGTTCGGTCGTTTGGGCTGACAAAAGACATCCCAAACTGAAGCAGGAGTATATCAGCCAAGTCGAGGGGGAGTGGGTGTGCCACAAAAATTAAATTACGAATTTAAATCAAACACTTGCCTTCGCAGAGTAGCTCCCGAGCCGCGCCGGCACATCTCAAAGCGGACGGCGTCTGTCGGAGCCCGCCAGGCCCCGATCCAACCGGCTTCTTTCTTCCCCAGCAAATAACTGCCGCGTGATTGCGGCTTCCGCTAATGGATGGATCGACACACCTTCGGGGAGGCATTGCTGTGACGACGGGGCCTTGTCGTGAAATTGCACAGTGAACAATAGATCTTGTTTCGAGGCGTAAAGAGCCCCCCCAAAAAATAAGCTGCAGGGCCCTAAAAGAGAAATATCTGCGAAAGAATGTCGGAAAAGCCAACGTGAGCACAGAATGATTCTTTACGTGAAAGTACCTCACCTGTACAGTACCTTCCGTGGTCCGCAAATAACACCGGATTAGAAGTCGGTGCAGTGTGTGTGTGTGTGTGTGCGTGTGTGTGTGGGTGGGTGTGTGTGTGTGTGTGTGGGTGTGTGTGTGTGTGGGGGGGGGGGGGGTTGTGTGTGTGTGTGTGTTTGTGTGTGTGTGTGTGTGTGTGGGGGGGGGGGGTTGTGTGTGTGTGTGTGTGTGGGTGTGTGTGTGTGTGTGTGGGGGGGGGTGTGTGGGGGTGTGTGTGTTTGTGTGGGTGTGTGTATGTGTGTGTGTGTGTGGGTGTGTGTGGGGGGGGTGTGGGTGTGGGTGTGGGGGGGTGTGTGTGGGTGTGTGTGTGTGGGTGTGGGTGTGTGTGTGTGTGCGTGCGCGGGCGAGATAACTCCGGAGTGTTGTTGAAGTGCACGTAGCAGTGAAAAGTTAAGTAAAGAAACAAAATGAGTAGACCGACCTATGTCTGCCAAAGGAGAGCGCACTAAGTAAAGCACGACAGTAATTAAGATTCATTATTTGGGTTTGGTGAATTGAGCACATTGAAAAAAAGCGACTGAGCATTTGCAGAGAACTGTTGTGCACTTTGCTCCTCCTCACCTGGAGAATGAACAGGTTCACAATTAGTCCGAGGCCGATTCTCTCTCCGAGCTCACGCCGAGCCCAGTGGACCATGTTATTTCAAACCCGCCGTGTCCACGTTACGAGACCCCGATTTCCTCCCTTTCCTCCCCACTTTCGCAACCCCCCCTTATGCTTCGTCAATATCGGGAGTCGTATCGATTCACGTGTCTCGTAGAGAAAAAACCTGGCGGGTAACACAGGAGCGGCAATGCAATCGCACAAGATTGCCGTTGTGGATATTGCCAAGTAGAGGCGCGGACTCTTCCGCCCCGGGCTCAGGGAAACGTCCCTCCCCGTCCAGAGGTCTCTCGCTCTCTCACGATGAAAAGGCCCCCCCCCCCCCCGTTACGCATCGAATCGTCTGCCGCGTCAGAACGCCCGCGCGCAAATGTCCGCGAATAAAATGTAATCCCGTCGTCGTGGAGGAGCAACTCCCCGTGCCGTCCGTTTGCGCTCGGGCAGAGGAAATTAAAGCGTACAATCTCTTGAAGGCATCGGCCCAAATGAAGAGGCGGCCGCCGCCGTCTCTCCTTCCGCCACTGTGCTGTCGAGTAAAGACGAGGAGCACTGGCTTGGGAGCACAATTAGTGACAATTCGTTACGACCTATAGGCGCAGCTCATTTGGGACAGCTGGCGGTCTGGTGAGTTTCCGGGACGACGAAGCGGCGCAATGCGTTTTCAGTACGGTTCCAGTTGTGGTGAAGTGTAGATAATTCAGTGAGGGCAAAATCGGAAGAGCTCTCAGTTTTGAGTCACTACGCCACGCTGCACTGTAACCCCTTCTCTCTGGGCCTGTCTGCACACTGCGCTTTGTTCAGTTCAAGCGGACCACAAAATGACGACGCGTCTATGAAAGGGGCCGACGCGCGAGCCGTGTGTCCCAAGACCATCCGATGGATTTAATGGTCTTCGCTGGCAGTCAACATTCAATGTTTATTAGACTCGTCGCCAGCGTTAATGATCAAGATCCGTTGAGATTGTTTTGACCGTATACTTCACGCACACTCAAACTGAAATATGTTCTACCAGACGTGTCCGCACCCAAATGAGATGTGGTAGCAATGAGGGGATTTAATGTGATCACCTAATGCACTCATTAGCAAATATCCAAATGCCAACGTGTGTAATGTTTGTCAAGTAAAACAGGCTGTTCCACATTTCCACCTCTTCAGTGAATGCAGCAGGGTACAACTCAACTGCAGAGTGAACCACAATGGACCATCGATAACTACACCCAAGGCACCGAAAAACCAGACGTGGGAATGTTTTTCAAAGCCTCTGATCTTACGGTTGTTTTTTTTAAATGCGAATGTCAATATATGTTTTGGACCTGTTGTTTTTGTCATTTTTCCCGAGACTGACCAGATAAGTCGTTTGTTTTTGTTTTTGAAGCAGCGTATTACGACACACAGCGGCCGCGTGGTCGTTTCAAAGTCCGCAAGACCTTTGGCGGTAGTTATGTACACCGCCACTAGAGGTCAGCGCAGCGGCGGTTAAGTCCGTCAAGTTTGTGTAGTTCAATGGATTTGCTAACCCTAACCATCGCTACCAATCTCGCGATGCTCTGGGGCAAAAAAAAAAAAAGGATTTGTGGCGTACCTCCTGTCACCAGTAGAGGCGCAATTTTAGGGATCTGTCGGGTTTTTTTCCATACGGTAGTTTGTCGTATGACTTGGAGGACTTTTTGTTTTGAGTCTGAGTCTGAGTCAATACCATTCCAGTATGTGTTCTTTTGGACTTCAAACTATTTGCAGGCGAGCATTTTGCATTTTCGTGCTGTTTATTTATCACGCTCCTGTGGGATAAAGGCTATTAGACCATTATTGGGAAATGATTTACAATGTTATTGTGTCCAGATGACTTGCACATCTGTCTAAACAAACTTTTTGCCACTTAAGTGCTTCCATTTAGAGAAAAGAAGAAAAAAAAATGAGGACATTGAAACATGATTTAATTTTTGTTGTTGTTGCCTTGTTTTGTGTCTCCCCCCCCCCCCCCCCTCGCTGTTTCCTCACGTTTGCAATACTTTAAAGTGCTCCATAACTGCGCTGTTATTATTCTAAGATGCCATGTTGACGGCTTAATGGTGCAGCATCATGCTACGGGAGACGAGGAGACTTGCAGAATTGAGAGAAGGATGAATTTACCACAATAGAGAGACGTCTTTGGAGAAAAGCTGCTCCAGAATGCGCATAACCTGAGAATAGGGGGAGTTGACGGTTCATCTTTCGGCACGACAACGACCCAAAAGCCACAGCCAAGAAACCGCCGGGTCGAGTTTGGGTCAAGTCTGTGGACTCTCCTCGAGTGGCCCGGCCGGAGCCCAGACTTGAACCCCCACAGAACATCTGTGCCGAGACCTGGAGGTGTCAGTACTCAGACGCTTCCCATCCAATCGGACGGAGCTTAAGGAGGATCTGCCAGGAAGAATGGGATAAACTGGCCAAATCCACGTATGCAAAGCTCGTAGAGACTTGCCCAGGAGGAATCGAAGCTGTAACGGCTGCCAACGGGGGGGGGGGGGGGGGGGGGGGGGCTTCTACAAAGTACGCGATTATGGGGTCTGATTAATGAAATTACAGGTTTAAATTTTTAATCAATTCTCATAAATTGCTGAAAAGCGTTTTCGTTTCGTCATTATGGGATATTGAGTGTGGATTGAAAATTACAGTTGTATCTGTTTGAAATTAAACCGGCGATACAGTGAAGTGTGCACAACGGGAAGACTTTCCGAAGCCGCCGTACCAACCAGCAGTGTCACCAAGTTATTTATTAGTCATTTTCTGAAAATAATAGAATGAGCTAATAACATAAGAAGAGTAATCCATCAGCCCTCTGCTCCATTGCTTGGTATATTACCACCATGGCGTCGAGGCAAAATGTTTTGGTATCTCATAAGAGCTCAAGCAATAATGGCTTTTTGAGCCTGATATTGGTTCGAGATTAAAATAGATTATTAATAGATTAATTATCAGATTAGATAACGAAATAAATGTGGTGGTCAAAGACATTGTGACCAAGATATATATAAGGACTGTGAAAAATAAACTTTAAATGTGTCCATTTAGTTCACATTATAGATCAATAATGTGAATACTGTCAAACTGGCATTTCTGTACAAACCTGTCATATTCCATGCCATATATCTGTAAACAAGCTAAACATGTGGTGAAATATCAATCTGTCAGTGCGGCATATGATAACTGGTAGGCCACAGTTGCCACAGAATTATTGATCGTGCATAACGTAACCGCCCTAATTAATTCTTCTCTGCGAGTCCTTGACAGCAAAAATATACAGTGAACCGCCTCCTGAGATACAAACCGACTGACTGACAGTGAGGAAAGTCGACAGGCCGTCAAAGTCATGAGGTCGGGGCTCGGGCTGTGAAGTTGGCCCATCGCAGTCACGGCAATTTAATGGCCTGTAAGTTGATGTGTTAGGGAAATATTGTGTGCAATTTCCTTTTGTCTGAAAGTGAAAGACAGCGAAGGCTATCTGAGCAACAACAGTGGAGACAACAGCACCTTAACCGGCATCGTCAGGTCATTGGCAAAAACACTTTCCATCAGCCTAAATTTATTCCGAACCATCAGAGTTAGGCACGTAAAGAAATTTGGGGACGGGGCTGCACGGAAATTGTTTCCCTGTTTTCACATTATGATACACTAATTCATGGAACACCACATTGGCATTGCAGATGAGACAATTACCGACATTATTTTCTCATCCTGTATGTTTTGTGTGTGTGTATGGTCCAAGGATTACTCACGTTGTGGGGACCTAACATGAGAGACTTGCCTCCCTTATTGGGACAAAAAGCGATTCCATAAGTCGCCATCACGCAAATCAATAAATTCGGGTTTGGGTAACGTTGGGGTTGACGTTAGGCGGGTAGCAGTTTTAATGTTATATAATAAGTCTCCAGAAAAATGAATCCAAGTCAATGTAATGTCCTCCCAAGTCATGAAGACATGACTGTGTCTCTATGCATCTTCTTATTATAAAACTCTCATTGGGTTTAAAATGAGTTTCTTTAATCAACAGTTTCCCACCTTGTAAACAGTGTCAATATCCAAATGGATGAATTACATTTAAACTGTGAAACATTTTTTGGGGGGGGGTGAAATCACAATGCATCCAACTTACACCGTTTATATTGATACAGATTACTAATGGCAGATAATGGATATGATATGTGCATTCATGTTTACATTTTACGTAACGTAAATGCTTATTATAAGTTCTGTATATTTGGTTGCATTTGGATTTTTACTGTAATTTATGCAAAATTTTATGGTTAAACAAAAATATCAGGCCTTTTACATTTCTTTGTCATTAAGGTTTGATAACAAAATCATAGGAATCATTTTTATCATCATTATATATATACATATACATATACATATATATATATATATATATATATATATATATATATATATATATACATATATATACATATACACACACATATACATATACATACACATATACACACATACACATACATATATATGTATATATTTACATATACACATATACATATATATATACATATACACATATACATATATATACATATACACATATATATACATATATATATATATACATATACATATACATATACACATATACATATACATATATATATATATATATATATATATATATATATATATTGGCCATTGTATTGGTATCTGGAACCTTGTTCTTCCCAAATATCGATATCGGCCCTCGAAAAATCCATATCGCTTAGGCTCTAATATTGTCCTATAAAGCTGCTATAATCACTATTTTTATAATAACAAAATCATATTATAATAATAATACCGGAATATGTAAAAATGTGAGCGGGATGGGTTGTAGTGATGAACCTACCCTCATCTTTACAGAACTTCACAGAGTGTAGCATCAGTTATGACTGTAGCAGGCAGCTGATGGGCGAAAAATAATCTCTTAAAACTTCCTGCTCAGCACAGGCCGACAACCACACTTGGCGGTTTACGTATCATTTAGCAGCTACAGACGCGTGAATTCCCCTCCAGATACGGTGCGAGAACCAAAGGCGGAACTAAAGGAGGGCAAATATCGGCGCGTACAACAACGACGGGTTTGTGAGCTGCAGACACATCGACGTACAGTGACGCGTCTCCCTGCGCTCTCGGTACTGTGTCACAATGTATCGGCGGCACACAGTGCTATCATCCGGCCGTATCAATCCGCTCCAGCTTAAATAACTTCAAGCCGAGCAACTGCCGCTGGGCTGAAGTAGCTGCCGACCAACTTAACACGCCACCTAAAGAAGAGACTGCAAACGTCTCCATGTGCATTTTGGGAAAAGGGAACTCGTTCGGAGCAAAGCTTTGTTTGTTTCTCATCATCAAAAAAACTGCAATTCATAACATTAGGATAATCACACCTAATGCCGTTATCTCCTCTCCACTTATGGTACTTAAACAATGCACAGGCTCTTAAGCTTTCAGAGTCGCTGCATGTTTACTCTCCCGCCCTCCGCCCACAGGTCAAATTGCAATTGCTTTTTTTTTTTCTTCTTCTATTTAGGGCAGCAATTTCCCTAAAACGCAGACAAGTCGGGAGCACACTGCAGATCTTTTTTTTTTTTTTCGGAAAAGCGTGTATTAATGACACAGGAGGGGAAAAAAACAATCTCTGCACAGAGTCGGTCGCAAAATTCACGCCCGTCGTTGGCGAGATGGATGCAGAGCTCGAGGCCATGGAGGCCTCAGTCCTTCAAAAACATTGCTTTTGTACAGTGGCCACGAGGAATATTGTAGCCACTGTACTTAATCATTAAATATATATGCAACATATGTAAATATATGTACATACTTATTTCTGGATATTTATTTTCTACCGCACCATCGTAAAGCACTGTGCTTTTCAGTCCCATTTTTTCATTTCAATCTTCACCACGGCACATTTCAGCCTTCTTCAACAAGGCAATGCTTGCCCTCCTTTTTATTATAGTTTTTTCTATTTTTTTATTGCGTATTTTTGCTACATTTGGGCATAATTCCGCCTCTGTCCGCGACGCCCTCCACTCCTGCCGATGCCTTTGTCAAGTGAATTTCCCCCGCGTGGGTTTCACAAAGTCTCGTATCTCAGATGTACCGCTTTACTTTTTACGGTTCCCCGGGTCAATTTATGATATTTTGATTAAAGTCTCTGCCCGTCTCCGCCGCCCAAATTGCAGCTCTAAATTACACCTTTCTCTCTCGCAGAGTCTTAGATTACAGTGATTTCTCTGGAACCTCTTTAAGGTTATTTTTCTCCTTTTTTTTCTCTTTTTTTTTTTGAAGAACAGTAAATCTATTCCTGTTGGTGAGTGTTCTGGCCTCGAGGTGCTCATGCGTTAAATGATCGCCGCCCAGTCTTTGCAGCCGTCGTTTAAACCGGCCCAGAAAATGCCCCCCGGGACGTTATTCACACCGCCGGGAACGGCTTCCTCGCCACCGATGGCGTCCCCCGTTATTCCTGTTTTCCTGTAACTTCCTGTTTTAATGTTAAAGGCTTTAACGAACATACCGCGGCGCGGCGTCAGAAGGTGACGCGGTGAAGTAGCGGTCGACTCCACAAAAAGAAGGGTAGAAGCTCCCAGGACCCCTCAGGGGAGGTTTCCAGAGCGCACATCACCTCTTGACCACAGAAGCAACACGTATGCGTCTAGCCTCCGAAACCACTGAACTGGCCTTAAACCCCTCATTCCGGAGCTTCAACCTTCAAACTAATTACTCGTCGCTGCACGCAGCCGGACGGGAGAGGAATGGCTAAGTTACTTTTGCATTAAGTTACTGATACATTTGTTAGAAATGTATCAGTATATTCAGAATATTCGCCACGGCCTTTCTCCCTGGAAAAGGCCGCAGACTCTCGTTGACTGCATTTGCACGCCCTGAATTTGAATGTGCACCACGTGCTCGGCGCGGAAGGACGGACCTCCGTCGGGTCGCTCCCCCGTAACAGTTGTGCTGCGGCTCAGCGCGATGAGCGTCAACGGTCAACAATGACTCTGAAGAGAACTCGCTCTTGTTTCCGACCTTCGGCGGGTCGAAGGGATCCGCGAGCGACGCGCTTGCTTGGTGCCGTCCGGCACCGAGCGCTCACATATTCCACCTAATACTGGGCTCCAGAGGGCTCCACGTTGTTTATTCAGCAATTGATGCGGCTCCGCTCATACGTGGAGTAATCTGGGCTCTTGCCAATTTTTAAAAAAAAAAAAGCAAGGTGAGAAAACGTCCTCTTCAACTTGAAAGAATGTGGAGGGCTGATGTCATTTGAACACGTGTGCAACTAAGTGGAAGAAAAAGGAATCCGACGGCGCCTTGTGAAGAACGAGCGGCTGTCACACCTCGGCGACGGACCGCCAGTCGGTTGTCTGCGCTAGACTCATTTGCTCAACCAGGCATTAGCCTCGCCGGTCAGTTTACACAAAGAAACTCACGTTGCTCTGGCAAATACTCGAATCGGGTGGAAAAACAACCCCCCCAAAAAGAAGCCTCTAGTTCTCCTGAGCGATTAAGAAAATGGAGACCTGCTCCGTTCCGACGTGTAGAATTCCTCCAATGCTCTCGAGGCCAAAGGCCAAAAGACCATTCAATTCTATTAACGTTACATGCAGCAAAGAAAACCAGCAGATGGTTGACAGTGAATTTCCTGTAATGGATCAAAAAGGTATGGAAATGTGCTCCCATCCCAATCAACCAACACCGACTGCCAAAGCCTGACCCTACCATGTTGATATATTCAACTCGTAAAGTAAATCGGTAGCCTTAAAAAATGAATCAGGGAAATTGCTCGGTCAGTAACAAGAGCAAAAACAAAGTATAGTTTGAAGATGTAAAGCAACAGCATCCAGTTTTACAGTCGTAGAGCTGGCATTTAGAGATAAATATCAGCTCTGAACACACAAACAATCATTTTAATCAAGAAATATTCAAGTTTGTGGACAAACGGCGTGCTACAATATCACGTCAAGGTTTTCTCAGGAGAAAAATACATACTGTACTCACTCGAAAGGGTTCAATTACTTTAGTGTGAGAAAGGTCATAAGGACAAGACTGTTCTTCTTTAGATTTCGCAGTAGAATTGTTGTAAAACATAAGTTACAATGTGGACGATTTCCAGTCTTCAAATACTCATGAGGAAAGGTCGGAGTTGTTGTAAAAATAAAATAACAAAAGCCAGCTTTAATTTGAGGAGTGAAATACTCAAATAACTCTTCTTACTTTTGTTTTTGTTTATTTTTTTCCTACATTATTCAGTTTAACTAATGAATCGTCTTACCCTTGATCAGCTATTTAGAGCCTCAAATCCAGCAAATATACGCTAATCCCTTGGAGGAATCAGAGTTAACTGGGGAAGCAACGCTGCAGCCATCGCTCCCTCCGCCATAATCCCTTCCCCACATGTTTGAGGTTAAAGTGGATTTAAACTCAAATAACATTCACTGCCATTCTCTCCATCCCCAGTGTGTGCATCACCATTAGGATAATGGTGTTCGGCTCATATGAGGGGGGGGGGGGGGAAGGGGGATTTAGGATCCATTAGCTTATTAGGTGCCAAATGACATTATCTCTCCTCAATGTGAACTCCGTAGCAGCCGTTCGGAGATGAATTATGGCGTATAGCGACACCCCGCTGATCTGTCAATCAATCCTCTTATCAGTTTGTCGCCGCCAGAGATCGTAGTCACCCATTCGTCTAATGCTTAAAATGACTACAAGTGCACTGGCTGATCCAAACGAGAGAGAAATATTCCCAAGTATTGGAAATTCTTGAATATGGATAGAGAAAAACTGTAGAAAAGCATTTGTCGAAAAACCGATTAATCGATTATCAAAATAGTTGGCGATTAATTTAGTAATGATCACTAATCGATTAATTGATTAACTGTTGCAGCTCTAGTTACCATTATCAAAGCTTTTTAAAAAAAAAAAAAAAAAATCATATTCTTTCCCGAAAAAAACAGGTTAACTTTTCATCACCCTATTCGGTCTTCACACATTCCTCACGACCAGTGAATGTTTGGAAGAGTTGTAACTGTATATGACGCGTGTTCATAATTTTGTCCCACCCCCCCGCCCCCTTTAATGGATTTTATACATATGCTGTGCTATGGCTGCAGATTTACCACTTAATCTCTACATTTGTAAAGAGGGTTGAACGGAAACTCCCAGTGGGGCCCTGAGAGGGCGAATTAGGAATGAGAAAAGAGCGTCTCCGAAGAGTTAGCTCTTCTCCAAATTGGAAATCTCGTCTCTCCTTTGCTTCATCACCACAACTTTCTCTTGGAGGTTAATTAAGGTTGGGGCAGGCAGAGAGAGAGAGAGAGAGAACAAGACCCCACTGATGGAAATCAACTGAGAAGGACAGGATTGGGAGAACAGAGGAGTAATCGGTTGTCTGATGAATGCTTACAGTGCCCTTGATGAACAACGCCAATGCCTTCCTAAAATGGATGAAGGGGCGAGCGAGACATGTGCCAGGGACAAGCCGGGGAAGGAGAAGGGAGCGAGCCGAGTGCAGGGAGAACTAAGAGTAAGTAGAATCAGCTTAATTTACTGGCTTCGGTCGAGCCCCCTACTCCTCCGCAGAGAGACCACAGAGCACAAATCAGCTCGCCAGGGTTCATCCTCTCCCTCCGTTTCCCTTCTTTCGGGCCCGGGCTGCTGTTCATTTTTTTTTTATTGTATATGCAGGGAAATGCAGGCGACGTGTCGAAATGACTTGGTTTGTTCCATGAGCAGTCGATGGTCGGAAGATGCTCAATTCATGACTCAAAGACATTTGAGGTCATGAGAATACATGTTTAAAATTTAATTCCTAAAAAGAAAACATACGCTCATTGATGAATAGAGGAAAGATGCTAGATGTTTAGTTGCCCTCTAGATTCAATTTAGTAGTTTGTGATTATAGATTGCCATGACGATTTTTTGTTTGTTTGTGCTGGAGTGAGGTACGATGGACATGAGCTAGAAATTGTGTGTATAT